>NC_057800.1:443919353-444128344 GCF_018294505.1 Triticum aestivum | reverse complement strand
CATGGTAGAGATTTGAGAGAGAGAGAGAGAGGGAGGGAGAGGGAAAGCGAGGGGAGGATGTAGATGAGAATGCAGGCGGGACGACGTGAGCATGGTAGTATTTATTGGCGGCCAGAATCTAGATTGACAGGGACAGTACACACGCCGGTCGCCAGAATTTACGAGTACTCTAGTTTGAATTACATACGATTCCCGCATCAAAATGTGTGTGTGAACATATTAGCCAAAATCCGTGTGTGAACATAATAGCTGACGGTTTCCAATACAGAACCGTGTCTGATTAATCATCCCCGCCACTCACCTACCAAACTTCGAGCCGCGAGATAGAGTGCCAATCATGTGGGGGCCAGTTGTCTTGCCAGATATATACATTTTCTTTTTTGAACACCAGATATTCACATCGTCTGATGATTTTTTAACTCACACACAAGTACACAAAAATATGATTTTTCAAAACGTTATGGTTAGGCGTTGCATGTAGATGTAGTTCAAATTTGAATTACGGTCATTAAATGGCTAGAAAATCACTTAAATGTCTTTAAAAGGTCAAATGACACCTGAAATTTTCCAAATTTTCACATGACAGTTGTATTAGTGGACGTTACACGTAGAAAAGAATTTAAAGGCCGGAAGTGGAAGCTATCTCCCGTTCGTCATCAAACATGCATTGTTCCCTCTCGGAACCACGAGCCTTCTAGTGAGTTGCTCCGGTTTGTGAGGGGTGTGTGTCCAAACTTTCGTCAAACCGGGCAATTTTTTACCACATCATCTTGGTGGCATAACATTAAATCAAGCAAGGTTTCATGTTTTTCTAATCATTTTTCAATTTTTTGGAATTAAAATGCCATGGCACTCCATGCATGTGCCCATGCCGTGAGACCAATATGTTTGAAAATTCCTTCTAATTTACTGCACATGGAATTAACTCGCACACAAGTACACAAATATGATTTTTCAAACCGTTATGGTTAGGCGTTCCATGTAGATGTAGTTCTAATTTGAATTACAGTTATTAAATGGCTAGAAAATCACTTAAATGTCTTTAAAAGGTCAAATGACCCCTAGAATTTTCCAAAATTTCACACTATAGTTGTAGTAGTGCACGTTAGACGTAGAAAAAATTGAAGGTCGTAAGAGGAAGCTATCTCACATTCGTCATCAAACAGGCATTGTTCCGTCTTGGAATGACAAGCCTTCTAGTGAGTTGCTCCGGTTTGTGAGGGGTGTGTGTCCAAACTTTTGTCAAACATGCTGATTTTTTTACCACATCATCTTGGTGGCATTACATTACATCAAGCAAGGTTTCATGTGTTTCTGATATTTTTTTAATTTTTTGAATTAAAAGGCCATGTCACTCCATGCATACATATGCATGCGTCCATGTCATGAGACAAATATGTTTGAAAATTCCTTCTAATTTATTGCACATGCAATTAACTCGCACACAAGTACGCAAATATGATTGTTCAAACCATTATGGTTAGCCGTTGCATATAGATGTAGTTCAAATTTGAATTACGGTCATTAAATGGCTAGAGAACCACTTAAATTTCTTTAAAAGGTGAAATGACCCATAGAATTTTCCAAAATTTCACATTACTCTTGTAGTAGTGCATGTTAGACAAAGAAAAAAATTGATGGCCGTAAGAGGAAGCTATCTCCCGTTCGTCATCAAACATGCATTGTTCCCTCTCTGAACCACGAGCCTTCTAGTCAGTTGCTCCAGTTTATGAGGGGTGTGTGTCCAAACTTTCGTTAAACATGCCAATTTTTTTACCATATCGTCTTGGTGGCATGACATTACATCGACCAACACTACAAAAAAGGCACATCCGTGACATTGTGGGCCGAACGAAAATCTTTTCTTCATACTTATGACACTTCTATGACGATAATTGTGACAAAACACGGTATCATCATATATGTGGTCGGGTCCTACTTCTATGACAAAAATTCAGTAAAAATGCGCTTTTCATCCTGGGCGGGCCGGAAACGCGGCTGCATGACATTCTTTGGGACGTCCATGATGGAGAAAACCGTGGTAGAAGCGAGGGCGAGGAAAATATCGGGGGAGTTCCTGGTTACGGTGGGTGGTCGTGGGTCGAGCAATGCACGTTTCTCTTGTACGTACGTGCGTGCGTGTGTGTGAGGCGTTGGGCTCTAATTGAACTCAAGCGAGGCATTGGTCTCTAACTGAACCCGAGCGATTGCACTGCAGGCTACGCGCTACTAAACCCGAGTGATCGATCGATGGCTGTTAGCAGAACCTGATCGAGCGATTCCTTTGCTACGGCTGCTAACTGAAGCCGACCGATGCTGCCTCTGGATGAACAGTGAGCGTTGTTGGGGGGGTTTTGATGAACAGTTCCTGGTGGGGGTTGGATGAACAGGAACCCATGGTAGTAGAGGTCGTTGCCGCTAGACGAACAGTACCCCGATCAATCGAGCCATTGGATGAATAGGACCCCATGGAGGGCTGGATGAATAGGACCCCATGGATGGCTGGTTGAACAGTAGCCGGTGGAGGGTTGGTTGAATAGTAGCCGGTGGAGGGCTGGATGAACAGTAGCTCGTGGAGGGGTGGTTGAACAGGACCCCATGAAGAGGGCTGGTTGAACAGTAGCCGGTGGAGGATGGATGAACAGGAGCCCGTGGATGAACACTCGCAGGTGGAGGCTGGAGGAGGTCGAAGGAGGATGAATAGTAGTCCGTGGAGGCTGGAGGAGGTCGATGGTGGAGATGAACAGTATCCCGTGGAGTCCCGTTTTGCGGTACGCCACACCCCTCCCGATGAACAGGACCCCCGTTTCGACCGTAGCGCTCCAACACAAGTCCGTTTCCTCCGTCTTGCGGTACGCCACACCCCTCCCGATCAACAGGACCCTGTTTCGAGCGTAGGAGGTCCGTTTCCTCTGTTTTGTGGTACATCATACCCCTCCCATGAACAGGATCCCATTTCCACCGTGGTCGGCCGAACACAAGGCCATTTCCTCCAGTCTGCGGTACGTCAGGCCTCGTTTCCATTGGTTGTTCCGTCCAAGCCAGTTGGCTCCCGATGAACACGACGACGTATTCTGTTCCGACCCAGCCGGTTGGCTCCCCATGAACACGACGACGACGCAGTTTCTCCGCTCCGACCCAGCCATAGCCATGTACACGATCCCTAGCCGTACGTATGCGTGAGTAGGCATTCGAGACCCCGCCCGTATGTACGTACGTGGCCGTATTTTCTTTCTTGCACCTTGGCCGTTGTACGTACGTGTACATGCTACGTGCGCGTCTCTACTATGACACGTGCCCTTCCTTCCACGGCCACGGTTCATCGCTGCAGCCTGCAGACAAACCGATCGACCAGTATGTACGTACACGTTTGCGACCAGAATGACAACACTACGTATGCTTCGACCAGGTGGGTCCCGACTGTTAGGCACTTTCTTGCGTGCGAAGATGTAGCTGGTGGGTCCCAGCAGTTAGGGGGTGAATTGTTTTTCCCGTAATATGGACGCACGTCCTTGCGTTCGAAGATGTAGCTGGTGGGTCCCATCAGTCAGGGGGCGAATCATTTTTTTACCCGTAATATGGACGCATTTCGTTGCGTGCGAAGATGTAGCTGGTGGGTCCCAGCAGTCAGGGGGGAAATGTTTTTTTGCGAAATACAGTGGCCCATCCGGTGGGTCTCTACTGTTTTCGTGAAATACGGTGGCCTGTCAGGTGGAGGAATAATTATTTTCCGTGTAATAAGGAGGCACTTCCTTGCTGCGGCCGTGGACCCAGCTGTCAGCCTCTCCATGTATAGTACTCTTCCAATGGAAGTCGGTCGTTGACCACATTGACCACGCCGTGCCGAGAGCACCAAGGCGGTGTACGACGGCGAGGCCTAGGAAGGGGAAGACGCGGAGCCGGGGAAGACGCGGCAGTGGATGCCCACGCGGAGAGGAGTACTAGGGTTCACTGGTTCGGCTGCGGTGTGAGGATGCCGTTGCCGCAGGGCCTAGCCAGCGGTGCGAGTAGTAGGGGGCTGTGAGGCCTCAGCGGCAGCACAGCCGGCCACGGGAGGCAGGAGCAGGCGGCACGATCGGCGCTGCTTTGGGAGGCTGGAGCAAGAAGATCAGAGGTTGAAGAAGCACGACGGCCGTTGGATGGACATCGCACGGTCATTGCAGCTAGAATCGTTTATATTGACTAAGTTGACAAAGCCCTCGGTACGCGTCAACTTAGTAGGCCCATAGGTCAGCCTTCGAAACGGTGCACCTCAGATGTCAGGGGGAGGAATCATTTTTTGGGCGGGTGAACCTAGAATATCCGAGATTGAAGAAGAAGCACGACATCCGTTGGATGGACATCCAACAGCCACTGTTGCTAGAACCGTGTGTTGACTATAAGTTGATAAAGCCTTGCATACGTGTCAACTTATTTTTTTAGGGGACGCGTCAACTTAGTAGGCCCACAAGTGTGTGGCAGAGAACTTATAGCCCATTTGAGATTTGTAAGAATGTACAGCCCATTTTTCAATTCTAATGGGATTTACTACAACCCATTTACAGTTTGTTAAAATTACACCCATTTTCTAGCTAGGACAATGGTTAATAATTTCAACCAAACGTTCAAAACAGAATTCAATAAAATTTCCCACATTTTGATGGGATCCGAAATATTTTTATCCCGAAATTTCTAGTTAGATTAAATACAATTTCAATATAAATTTGTCTTACACAAAAATCCAACGGAACATTGCGGGCGCAACAACTAATGAAATTAAAAATTTCCAAATCCAAAAATAATATTTGATAAACTAATTACGTGTTTGGTGCATTTTTTATAGTTACAACCCAGTTTTTATAATTACATCCCATTTATTATTTATTAAAGCCCATTTTCTTGTTAAGCCTAATCCATCCCTCCTAGAAAAGATTTGCAGCCCAGCGGGGCGGAGAATAACATGTTGACCTTGCCTGGGTATTCCTCAAAAAAAAGTATAGTTGGGCTAGCCATTTTTAGCTTGAAAAAAATTAATATCTAGGCTGGATATATGGCCTAGGATATACGGGCCATAGCCCGCCCAGTTAATACCCTGCTCTCCTCTGAACAACAACGAAAGCATCGCTCAAGAAAAACACAAATACTGCTCGAGCTGCTTGGTCCCAGCTGTCGGCCGCTCCTTGTGCAATTCTCTTGTTTATTGACTACATAGGTTGACAATGGTGTGGGACCATGATGTCAGGAAATCAGGAGGGAGCAAAAAAATATAGTGGTACATAATAAGGAGGCACTTGCCTACGTACGGCTATGGCCCTAGTGGGTCCCTATTGTCATCCAGTCAAAATAAAGTCATCTCCTGAATCCTCATGTTTGTTGACCATGTTGACAATGCTCAGCGCCACGACGAGCGCAACAACTCAAAGGACGATGAGGATGGCCTCGCAGGCCCTACGGATGGTCTGATACAGCATCCGCTGCTCATTCAGGAAGCCAGGATCATCGGACACCTATGAGAACGTTCGAGAGACTAAGACGGCATGAAACGGTAAGGCCGCACTTGGGAGCTCTGGTTTATTTCACACATGTATTAAGATACAAGTGTAATTTACTCATCATCAGAAACAATGCGTAAAATACAGGCATAATGAAACCAAGGGCCTGTGGTCTGTAACGAAAATCAGCGAGTTACACGTGTAATTTGAAAGACCAGTGTATATTTTACTAGTCGAAATCGACCAACCAAACGCTTTGCCCGAGACCATCTGCTTTTATTTATAAGCGTCGGTTTTACAAGCGGTTTTGGTTGGAAAACGACGATCCAATCACGACCTAAGATGATGAGTTGGTTGGAAGATCATATGGTTTCACCTCTAACCTACCAGAGTTGTTGTATAGGCTATGAATGAAACATAGGACAATGAGCTTCTTAAGCACAGAAACAACAGAAGAGGATGATCTTCTTAATATGTAAATCACATGCATTAGCTCAACCTGCAAAACAATATGAAGCATTATTCTCAGGAGGCATGGTGAATAGCTCGTGATGCCGCATGCCACAACATTCCAAGCTCAACTTTGCAATCAAACTCACAAGGCCTGGCATTACATAGACAACATTCAGAACAAACTCTTAAAATGCGTTACATAAGTCAACATTCATGTGACTATGCATCTCAGCAGAGTAAATATTTACTTCTGAAATGAAGACAGGAATAGGAAAAAACGATCGATGTTGCTCACAGGAAAGGGCGTCCCACTCAAAAATATCAAATGCATGTCTTCTGGCTAACATCAATGAGCAAAATTTCACAAGGTTTTCCAATTACAATATATTAAACTAATGTCTTATTGCTAACATCAATGATTAAACTTTGACAAGCTTTTCCCATTCAAAATATGTAATGCCTATGATTGTGGAACGGGCAGGGTTTGTCATCAGTTTGTCATATGATAGTCCGGTGGCTCAAGGTGACAACGAATGATTAGAGAACCATTCGATGTATTGTTCATTATGAAGTATTATGGAGGACACGAACCATCTCAACATTTTGTGCAGTTCCACTAAAATCAAGCTGACATCCCTATGGATTTTGTATTTATATGATGCAAGAAAACAAAGACACATCAGCACACACATGAATATTGGCCCCAGTGTCAACCCACCTATCGGTGGACTAACAAACTGAAAGTACAGTAAATAGATTACCATACCCAGATGCCCCATCATTGTTGCCTAGAATGACATTGACAGACTAGGAGTCCTGTCATGGCTTGTTGTACTTGTTTGGACACTTTTTGCCCAGTGTACTCCACGTGTTGTAGAGTTGTCTATGCTCTCTGCAGACTAGTCATGTCACCAGCGTCTACTAATACTCTGTAAAGCTTCTCGATCATTCCTTCTATAATGTAGCGCAAACAGTGATTGCTTCTTTCTGCAAAGTGGTAAAACAAACTGGACCCGCTAATGCAGCAGTTTACCTTAGACACATTGGCTCCTTTTGTGCAGTTCAACTAAAATCAAAGTCGGAATAAAACCGAGCTTTAATTCTGATATCCCTGTAAGCAACAATAGGTATAAGGGAAACAATTACTGAGAAATAACGGTTGATGACTTGTACTCCCAGAAGAAAAACATCTACTGATCTACCTTATCTTAATGGGAAACAAAGTAGGAGAGTAGCAATTCTCCATCAGTGTGATTCATTCATATTAACTAAGACATTATCTTAACAATGCCTTTTTTCAACATGTATAAAGAACGACAGAGCATAAAAGTACCATTCCTAAAACAATGCGACTGATTCATTTTAACCGAGACATTATCTTAACAATACCTTCGTTAAACATGTAGAAAGAACTACAAAGCAGGAAAGTACCATTTGTAAAACACTATAACTGATATATAATAACAGAGACATTATCTGAACAATACATTTCTTAAACATGGACTCCGGCCGATCCCTAACAAAAATGGTACTCCTGCCGATCCCTAACAAGTGTTGCAGTTTTGAACTAAGATTCAGTAGTTAATTCTGACGAAAGTCGGTACGGAAAGTCGGTACTGACCTTTCAAGACCAAAATTTGAAATAACTCGTGAGGAAGACCTAAAAGAGATCTCAACACATATATGGAAATCTGGTCTACAATAGCAACAAGTTGAATAGATATCCCTGTTTTAACAGAGGCAAAAAAGGAATCAAATACTGTCCAATAAAGGAGGATGAAACATGCGGGCACAAATATGGCAATCCCGCCAATCCCTAACAAGTGTTGGAGTTTTGAACTAATATTCAGTAGTTAATTCTGAGAGTGGCATTGCTTAATTTTACCATCGGCATTAGATTAACAAAAAGCATAAATAGTTCCAGGGGAGAGTGGGTGCAACAACACCATGTGCTTCCATCTACTTATAAAGGGGGTGATGCGGAGTTTTGTTGTAACAAAGAAACAATCATCATGTATGGGTTGGGACAATTTTTGCCCACTCAATGGTAAAAGACAACAGTTCAATAGCTTCAATTCAACATTTATCCAAAACAGTACCAATACAAGTAGCACAACATCTCAAAGCACACTCCACCATCATGTGGATGAAAGTCGGTACTGACCTTTCTTGACCAAGATTTGAAACAACTCGCGTGGAAGACTTGAAAGAAATTCAAACACATATATGAAAATCCATGATCTCCTTTTGTGCAGTTCCACCAAAATTAAGCAAATTCGCCGGTGTGCCATTCAAGTTGAACTGCACAAAACACTCTTAAAACATAAGTCTTTCATGTAGCGAAGCAAAATGTCGCAATAGCAACAAGTTGAATAGATATCCCTATTTTAACAGAGGCATAAAAGGAATCAATTACTAGGAAAATAAAGGAGGATGAAACATGTGACCACAAAAATAATAATTCCGCCAATCCCTAACAAGTGTTGCAGTTTTGAGCTAAGATTCAGCAGTTAATTCTGAGAGTGGCATTGCTTAATTTTACCAGCGATATAAAATTAACAAAAAGCATAAACAGTTCCAGGGGAGAGTGGGCACAACAACATGTGCTTGCATCTACTTATAAAGGGGGTGCTGTAGAGTTTGTTGTAACAAAGCAACAAACATCATGTCTGGGTTGGTACCATTTTTGTTCACTACTTAATGGGAAAAGAGAGCAATACAATAGCTTCAATTCAACATTTATTTAAAACAGTACCAATACAAGTAGCACAACATCTCAAAGCACACTGTACAATCATGTGGATGAAGGCCTGTACCGACCTTTCATGACACAACCAACAGAAATACGAATCTACCAACACAAATAGGAAATCCAATCTCGTTTTGTGCAGTTGCACTGAAATCAAGCAAAGTTCCCGGTGTGACATTTAAGTTTGCTATAGCAACAAGTTGAATAGATATCCCTGTTTTAACAAAGGCAAAAAAGGAAACAATTACTGGCCAATAAAGGAGGATGAAACATGCGGCCACAAAAAGAAGCATCTACCTTATCTCGATGGAAAACAAAGTATAGGACAATAGCATTTCTAAAACGGTTGCATTGATTCATATTAAAAGAGAAATTCTCTTAAAACAGTTCAGTAGTTAATTCGAAGAGTGGCATTGCTTAATTTTACCAGCCACATTAGATTAAGAAAAATCATAAATGGTTCCAGGGGAGAGTGGGCGCAATAACACCATGTGCTTCCATCTACTTATAAAGGGGGTGATCCAGAGTTTGTTGTAACAAAGCAACAAGCATCATGTCTGGGTTGGTACCTTTGTTGTTCACTACTTAATAGGATAAGAGAGCAATACAATAGCTTGAATTCAACATTTATATATAACAGTACCAATACAAGTAGCACAACATCTCAAAACACACTGCACGATCATGTGGATGAAGGAAAGTACCAACCTGCCATGACACACACAAGATCACCTACGAATCTGCCAACACGAATAGGAAATCCAATCTCGTTTTGTCTAGTTGCACTAAAATCAAGCAAAGTCGCCAGTGTGACGTTTAAGTTTGCTATAGCAACAAGTTGACTAGATATCCCTGTTTTAACAGAGGCAGAAAAGGAAACAATTACTGGCCAATAAAGGAGGATGAAACAAACGGTGACGAAAAGAAGCATCTAACTTATCTTGATGCAAAAAAAGTAGGACAGTAGCATTTCTAAAACGGTTGCATTGATTCATATTAACAGAGACATTCTCTTCAAACAACATTCGTTAAGAATGCAATTTACTTTTAACAGTGGCATTGCTTCAATTTTCCAGCAACATTCTTAGATTAACAACAACAAAATAGTTGTATGAGACATGGGACATGGGACATGCCAGCACCATGTGCGTCCACATGTATAAATGGGTGATGCAGAGTATGGATCCAAGCAGCATATCTGCATTGGTCCCATATTTGTTCTGTTTGAACCTTTTTCCTATGTGAGGGCAGCAAATCTAGTCCTGCACAAACTACCCGACCCCCCCCCCCAGTTTCTTTCCCTTTCAACAAAGAGATCGGTTCCTTACATATGTGTGTACTGGGTTGCCCCCTTTTTCCCTTTTCGACCAACAAAGTGGCTGGATAGCCAGTCTATACTACTTTCCCTCCCTCCTTTCCTCATTGAACCACGTCCTAGATTCATGCTCCACCCCACCGCACCCTTCTTTCCTCTTTGAACCAAGACCTAGATTCAACTACAGAATCGAAAAAGATCCGCATGCAACTAGAGCAATGACGGTTTCAAAGAAACTTATACCTTAGGCTCGTCAGGATGTGGCAAGGCGCGCGGCGGGAGGCCGGATTTGCCCACACTATGTACGACAGCGAGGAAGAAGGGGTCGGTGGCCCTCCCGCACAGGCGCTGGGTGAAAGAGAACAGCGCAGCCGGCAGTGGATTGCCTCCCTCGCCGAAGGCGATAGAGTGAACGCTGCACCTCCTCCCCTTTCCGGTGCGACGGGATTCGGACGCCTCCTTCACCAACTGTGAGGGAGGAGGAGAGAGACAGAGGCCAACTTAGTCTTGTTTAGATCAGGTGAAGAGGGTGACTGGGTGAGAGACTGTGAATATAGCAAACCCTAGCAAAGGAACGCGGAGCCTCCAGCGTGTATATATATATAAGTAGTGCGGCGAGAGTATGGAGAGTGCAAACTCTAGCGAACAAGCGCTAAGGCTCCAGCTTATATAGTACTACATATATACTGTAGTACGGACTGAGCTTCGGTGCCTTAACTGCACCTACTTTTGGCTATATGATAGGTGGGCCAGCCACATTTTGGGCCCACCTATCATAAACCCAAAGGCAAGTGCACTAAGTCAATGAAGTTGCGTCCATATAGTACTCCTGTGTACTACTAATATATAGTGGAGTGGTTTTCTTATTCTCTCCATAAGAATTGTTTTAAATTGTGTAAGTACGAAATGAAACTCTTAATTTAATGTACCAGTGAAGAAAACTACTACTTCCGAGGAACTAACGATCCACGCGTCCTGGTCGCACTTCCTGTCTGGGGCGTGCGATACACTACCCTCTCTTAAGTGAACAACCAGACATGCGTCAAATTATCGGAAACGTGTGAGAGTGTGTACAAATAAAGAATTTTAATTTCAATAATCGGAAAGGTTTGAGAGTATGTACAGTTTGCCCTCTCTCAATAATTATGGTTTGTTGTGTTCGGCCTAAACTTGGTCAAACTTTACAAAGTTTGACTTCAGTCAAATCTAATATGTGGAGTAAATAAAAATGGAGGGCTATTACGTCCATCTGGGTTTTTAGTCCACATCATATTTTAATCAAATTTAATAGCTGGACAAATAAAATTATAGGGGAGCTGAAGTCAAAGTTGTGAGAAGGCTTAGAAATCAATACAAAACTTATGCTCTTAGTACCAACGCCGATCCTTCTTCGAGGACACATTTGGTTCATAGCTAATTGTGTGATAAAATTGCACCAACATGAAAGATGACTGTGTCTCCAACGCAACCAAGCAAAGAGCACTAATGGAAGACAACTTGTTTTTTGTCGAAAATCGATCTGCTTCACCAGCCGACGCAACCATGAGGCGGAACCATGAGCATCGATAGGTCATCGTGGTGATGCATCATCCATTTGGCATCAAGTTTGGGTGAGGCAGCTATGAAGTTCGACAAATCCTCACTGTGGTTTGCTTCTTCTCATTAATCAAGCTCGAGGAAGGAAGAACCATGTGGCAGAGGACAGTGAGGCGGAAGAACAATGGCCATCCAATTTTGTGCAGTTCCACTAAAATTGAGGAAGACAAGCTCAGGTATGGAGATACGCATCGCTATTTGCAAAGATATAAAAAAGGATATAGTGTTGTTACTTTATTTTGGCAGTGGTACAATATTAACAACGACATCTCAATTGTCAAAAAGAATTAATGAAAAGTACACCAACAAATAGAAGCATCATGATTATCTTGATGGGAACTAAACCAGGATACCCGGGAAAAAAACATTTCTTCATTTAACCAGTGATAGTATTAGATTAGCAGTAGCAATAGGAGCAGATGGACAATGACCGCACAACCACCATGTACTTTTTGTCGAATCAACATGTATACCTCCATCGAGGCATAAATCAGGACAACTTTTCGAGTGGCATTTCCTCTATAATAGTAGGTGATGTTGGACCAGCCGACGAACCCTAGCTACTATACATGGGGAGCAGGGGAGTAGTCACATAGAAGAAAACCCGCATGCAGCAACCTAGGGAGCTAGACCAGTACAAGAAGTTATACCTCAGGTGGGCGAGATGTCTCTTAGGCGGGCGGGTGGGATCTGCCCACACGACGACAGCGAACAAGGGCGCGGAGGACCTTCGTCCGCGCCAGCGCCGACTCCGAGAGGACGGTTCACATTGGCTTCCTCCATCGCCGACGGCGACAACATCAATGCTGCACCTCCTCACCTCCCGTGGCGAACGGGATTCGGCCGGATCTGTGTCCACCGGTGAGGAGAGAGATAGAGTGGACACTATCATCTTGTTTTGATATGGACAGAGTGAGAGAGCGAGACGCAAGAAACCCTATCAAACAAGAGGCTACATATACAATGGAGTAAAAAAATCTCTCCATAGCAGTGGTTTTAAATAGAATACGCGCGTTCCTGGAAAAAAGAAACAAAAACTGGCGGACATTTTTTTAACGTACCAAGAAAGAAAACTCGATCAAAAACAAGCCCCCGCTTCCAGGTCGCGAGAGTCGTCGCGCACACACACATAGACATAGACATGCATCTGAGAATGTCTGGGTAAAACTGAATACGGATGGTTCCTTCTTGCTAGAGAACAGAACTGCTGGTATAGGCATGATACTAGGGATCATGGGGGTGCTATAATTTTCTCTTCATGTAGAAGCTTGTGTGTAACATCCCAAAATTCTAAATTTTGGAATGTTATAATAAATAGATAGATTTGATTGACTGTTTGATTGATTGACTGAAAGTGAGTGAAATTCAAAACTTTTTGGAAGTTAAATGAGAGGGAATGAAAGGACTTTCCCAAACTTTCATTTTTGCATTTTATGACCTCCATGAATTCAAATTCTTTTCACCACAAAACCCTGGAGAGAAGATGACATGACTTCTTCCATTTATTTAAATGACAAGGGGTGTTGAAAATATTTGAATTTCATTTGGAAAATATTTCCAATTCTGAAACTTTATGCAACTCAATGATTTTCATGAGAGAAGATAAAATGACTTCTTCAAATTATATGAAATATGAGTTGGGAGTTTCAAAGAATTAAATTCAAAGTTCTTTTGAATTTATTTTCAATTTGGAGTTATTTGAGTTTTACTCAAATTATTTTTCTCCAAAAATAAACTATATGGAAATTAGGGTAACATGATTCCCTACATTAGAAAATTGGAGAAAAATTAATTTGAAATCATTTTGGTATTTTAAAAATGATTTTTGTTGGATTTTAATAGACCAGTAGCACTCTTTGAATTATTAGAATTTGTGTGTATTTTATTTAAGGCTAGGAAAATGTTCACCGTGTAGAAAATCTTTTTCTGAAAATTTTGATATATTATATGCCTATATAATATTTTAGTTATTTTTGTTTTTATTATTTTTGTTCTATGACAAAAATGTTTATTAAAATAAAACCCCTCCTCGCCGACTGGGCCGGCCCAGCTCCCAAGCCAGGCCACGGCCCAGCCCAGCCGCACTGCCTCCCTCCTCCTGAGCGGGAGACCCACTCGGGCACGCGCCGCCGCCGTCCCATGGCCGGACTCCGCGCCGCCCTTGCCCCTTCCCCACGTCTCGCCTCTCCCCTCCTCCTATAAGGCCGCCGCCCGGACACCCCGTCTCTCCTCTTGCCACGCCTCGCCTCGGATCCCGCGCATCGCCGCCGCCCGTGAAGATCCGCCGTGACCGCCGCCGCTGTTGTCACGCGCCTCCACCCTGCGCGCCGCACTCTGCCCCTCCGCCGCAGCCGCGCCTCGCCTAGCCCCTCGCCGCCCCGCGTAGCTGCTGCCTCCGCCGCCCTGCGCCGCTGCCGCCGCCGCGCCGGAGCGTGCTGCTCTCGCCGGAGCCGCGCCGACTCGCCGGACTTGATCCGCCGCCAAAATCCGCCAGTTTTCAACGAAAACCCAACCGGTATAAACCGCAAACCTCCCCGGTTTATTTTTATTCGTTTTCGGTTTTATTCAGAAAGCCTAGATCTGTTTTTTATTAGCTTTAGTTATAAAGCGAAGCTCGTTAGTTTAGGGTTTGTAGCGAACGGTTTTCGTTCATTAGCATTCGGTAGCGAACGTCCGCTATTTAGTCTTTTTCTTTTTATTTTAGTTTTCTGCCAGGGACGTGTTTGTGAATATTTTATTTACAGATTGGCCCCTATTTTTCAAACGATCCCAACTTTTTACTCGTTAGTCCAAATTCAACGAAACCAACGCCCACATCTTCGTTATCATCCCCTCTATCCAGTAATCCAACTCAAACATGTTTTTGAAAAGTTTAAAATTTGAATTAGATCAGATTTGAATTCAAACTTCGTTTGATCATAACTTGAGTTTCGTAGCTCCGTTTGAGTTGATTCTTTTTGCAAATCGAAGCTCTTGACCTAAACTTTCTGATAAGGCCAAATTCACATAATTTTGGACTGTTAGAAATTGTTTTATGTTGCAAGAGTTATTTGCTTGGTTTTGAAGTTTTCCGAATCGTCTTCTTCGTTCTTTCTGATCTTTTGAGTGATTGCTTATGTGTGGTTACTATTGCTTGCTTACGATAGATTGACCGGAGTGTGACGAGTAGAGCTATCAAGAGTTTTGAGTGCGAATCATCTTCATCAACATTGCAGGCAAGTTCACACTTTGATCATACCTCTTTCATACCCAGTTTTTATTGCATTAGATCAAACCTCCAACATTGCATGATTAGGATCTAATTAAATTGTGGATGGGAAGTAGTTGAGGTAGTACCTATTACCTGTTTAATATCAAACCTTTGGGAGTTACTTCTATGTTTGCCATTATGCCATGCTATGCTAGTAGACCTGGATTGGGTGAGTGATATCCATGACAGATGTGAGTTTGTTAATTGATGGTTTATCTAAGGTGGCAACTTAAACACACATCTGGGTGGATTGAGGCACCTGGGTATTCCAGGACCTGCCTGTTTTCTTTTGGACCGCCACCCAGGCTCAAAGGGATCATGAGATTTTTCAAACTAGAAACTTCCGCGTGCAACCACAAGCCATTATGGGCTCTGTCATAGTGGATCAAGTCGTGCGAACTCTTACAGGGTAGACTAGCAGATGTAGGGGAAAGTAGGTGTACCGGTCTATCCATCGTAAGGTGCTAGCGCTTCTGAAAGACTGTGTCTCGGTCATCTGTTTCTCAAACACCATGTAGTGCGAGAAATCCAACGGAGGAGATCGAGTCTTTTGGGGAAAAGTGCGCAAACCTCTGCAGAGTGTATAAACTAATCATGATTAGCCGTGTCCCCGGTTATGGACATCTTGAGTATCTAGTTCTTGGATTATCCTGTTGATCTCATCACGTTACTTTAAATGAATATTGTTGGGTTTAATAATGTTACTTAATTGGGATTGAGAATGCTGTCAACCATTCTCAATGTTCAACAACCACCATGATAGTTAAATAAAATTTATTCCTTTGCAGTAGGGGAAAATTGGCTTTTCGCAAAAACATTATAACCATAGAGCTTTTCCACCAGCCATATATGCATGTAGTGATAGCCATTTTTCATCATTCTCTATGGTGTGAATTTGCCAGTACATTCAATGTACTGACCCTTTGTGGCTGCAACGTCTCATGTTGCAGGATTATCTTACGACGAGTAAGTGATACGTTAGGGCTACAATTTGTACACTCAACTTTGCCGTTGGTGTTGATGGGAATCCACAACCTTGTTACTTCCGCTATTTTGGATTGGGGTAATAGTATTTATGTTACTTATACATGTGATTTACCTTTGTTATAAATCCTCGAGTACTGTGTGTGTCAGCATACCGATCCAGGGATGACACTTAAGCACAGAGACTTGATCCATTTGGGTCGGGTCGCTACATGATGGTATCAGAGCACATGTTGACTGTAGGACGTGACCCTAGAAACTGGCAAGCCCATAGCAAGGATTTTTCTCTACAACTTTTCCATTCAAAAAGATCTTTTACCTCTCTTCTTTTCTGAGCTTATTCAAAAAATTCCCTTTAGTGAGACCATACCCGTTTCCCCTTTTGACCACTCGAAGATTCGACGGATGAGACCACTCCAAGAAGTATAAGATATCAGACAACCACAAACCACTAGGAATGAAGAGGATTTTACCATACATATGATAATGGAAACTACAACTATTGAAGACTCTGAAGACTAGGAGAATTGGAGGCTCCAACTCCCAGATTTGTATGAAGGCTACCCTTATGGAACTTGGCAGACTGTGGAAGGTGTCAATACCCGAGACCAATGTGTATCGGAGAAAGACCGAGCATGGAGAGTTAAAAACCTCAAAGTTTTGTCAAGAAAACCCTAATGTAGGAGTTATCAATTATGGAAGATAGCTCATGGCAATGACAAGGGCAGAAACACGTCCATCCCTGATGATACCACTCGTTGATGCTATTGTCACCATGCTGAGTTAAGGATGCATTTATTCAGAATGGATTTGATGGAAGAAGGCTGATGGAGCACCTATTAGTAAGATGAAGTTTTAACCTTAGCCGGTGTATCGCCAGGATCTGTAGTGTTACATCAAGAAGTTAAGATGGACCTGCAGGAAGCAGTATTTGATAAGGAAGCATTTCGTCAAGAACTCAGCACCCTGAAGATGAGAGTAGCCAAGCTGGAGGAGCAAAACCTCGGGAAAACCGGAGACTCGTCAGGAACTAGACCATGGTTCATGCCAAGGATGTTGAAACCTAGAAGTTTGAAATGCAACTCCGGAGTATTAAAGAATTTCACAAGAGACTTCGCGTCAACAGAGATGAATCTGGCAGAAGAACTTGAGAAAGACAAGCATGATCGAAACAAGCCATTGGAGGCATGAACAAGGCTTGAAGAGTTTGGAGACGTTGAAGATTTATTGACCTTAGAAGACCAAAACCCTGTTATATACCTACGTTAGATGCGACAATTGTGAGCTGTCATTTGTTTGATGTTTTTCGACAGCCACAACAAAAATCTGTCTTTTCAAAACTGTTGTTTGCATTGTGTGTATCCCTCTCTATCTCTCTTATCTCACCCCAAACCCATGGACCCAATAGATGATGAATGGAGATGAGCTTATATTTTTTGGACCGATGAGTCAATTGGAGACGGACCAATGGATTCAGAACATGGAGGATCACATGGAGAATAACCCTATAGTTGGACATGATATGACCCAGCATGCTCTTCAGTGCTTTGAAAGAGGTGCTGCTACTTGGTGGAGGATGTACCAAACCATCAATGGATGGCAAGGAGTAACCACTTGGAAAGAATTTAAGTTGACTTTGCCAAAGTCTCGGTTTGTGTCCCAGAAGTTGAAGCCTTATGGAAAGGATATGAAGAAACCTTGTGCATGCAAGATTTGTGGAGAAATAGGACACACCCATAAAGAACACAAGGATGAATGCCCTAATTGTGAAGGAAGTCACCCAGTTGAAGAATGCCCAATTAGGCAGATTACTTGTTTCTTGTGTGAAGGGACTACCCACTATCCTGCTAGTGTCACATTTACCCCATGGTACAACGAACCATCCAGCAGAAGAAAGAAGTAAAGAAAGGAGCCCTCATGGAATTTTAGAAGAAACTGTGATGAAGGAAGAGGTGGAGGACACACCTAAAGAAGACCCGAGTAAACCCTGCACTAAGTCTTGCTATTCATGTGGAGAAGAAGGACACATCTCCCAAAATTGTTTGAATGGGGATCTAGTAGAATTCCCGACAGAGGAAGTAGAGTATGACCCACAGGAAATAGAAGCCCTGATTGGAATGGAAAAGTCCAGGAAGAGAAGCAGATTGGATTCCAGGAAGGACCTGAGTCATATCACCTGTTATAGGTGCAAGGAGTCAGGGCACTACCTCAACAATTGCCCAAAAAGGAAACCTCGATACTTGTCAGAAGTAATATGTTTTAGTTGTAATGGAGCAGGGCACTTTGCCAGAGAATGCCCAAGGAGAAGGAAACTTGTGCTAGATAGTTGAGTTTGCAACAAAAGAAATGGAGTAGTAGAAGTGAGAACATTTTCTTTTATATTGAGGTGTTGAGTTGAGACATGTAATGGAAAAGCGAGAGATTGTAATCATTGAGAATGAATAAAGTTAGCATCGTTGGTACTGATATGGATTTTATGAGTTGTTACTCTATGAAGAAGGATTTTGGCCATTCTGAGGATATGAGAAATATGGTCTATGGAAGATTTGTGCATTTTAAGGGTGGTAGTACCCTGTAAGAACCGTTGACCCCTGGAAAAGATAAGGATACTCCACTGAGTGGATTTCGGACAAAATGAATACGAGTTTTGTCTCGATATGTGTGATACCCCAAGAGTGTGTGGGATGAAGTTGGAGACCGTCAGTTGTTTGGACCAAATGTGATCAAGGAGTCAGAAGAGAATGTTAAGTTGATTCGAGATAGACTGAAGGTAGCTCAGTCCAGACAGAAGAGTTATGCAGACTTAAAAATGCAAGGAGGTAGTCTATGAAATTGGAGACAGAGCATGTCTTCATGTGTTCCCTCTGCGAGGAGTTAAACGAATTGGAGTTAAGGGAAAGTTAGCCCCGAGATTTGTAGGACCATACCGAGTTTTGGAGCGTATGGGAGAAGTGGCCAACAAGTTGGAGTCACCCAAAGGACTGTCAGGAGTTCATGATGTGTTTCACATTTCCCAGTTGAAGAAGTGCTATGCAGAGATGGCCAATATTCCCCTGTAAGGACGTTTGACCCTGGAAAGGATAATGATGTTCTACGAAGTAGAGTATGGACTTCATAAGTATAAGTTTTTACCTCGGTATGTGGGATATCCCATGAGGATGAAGAGATGAAGTACTATTGGATATAAAGGAGGTATGATGTTGGTAATATGGAGCAATGGCAACCCCATGACAAGTCTTAGTACTCACGTCTTGGTTGGGTGCCAATAGAAGGAAGGAAGACAGTACAATTGGATGGATTTAAGAATACTAGGAAGTTGGAACAATGATCAGTTGCCCGATGATAAGTTCAAGGACTACAAGTGATGAGATGGGCCATAACCCACAGGCCCAGGACCTGCCAAGAAGCAAGCACATTCTTGCTGAAGGAAAAACCCTGAAAGAAGTTACGATTTTATCGGCAGACGATCTTATAGGAGTTACGCAAAACCTGAGAGTTGTGAAGGAACGATAGATGGTTGTTTGGCTTGCAGAATCTATGGATTTATCCGAACTTGGTTCGTCGACAAGAGAAATTCTGCAATGCTTGTGAGGATGACCGAGTGTTAGAATGCGAGATTCGCTAAACTGTATACAAGGTAATGATTTGGGTGCGGGATGGATTGATCACCATACCGACTTACTCTTATTATTCGCCTTGCTATATGGGATGGTAAATCTGAGTGACTTGCCTATAGTAGAGAGACGACGATCAAAACCTTGTTTAAGCCTTAGAGTGGTATATGTATTTTTCCTTTGTACAAGGCAGCTTTGTCACCCGTAGGTTATACGGTGAGGATCAACCCAGACCCATTTCCTGCAAGAGAAACCATAAATTGTTAACCACCATGAGATATCGATAGTTATTTAGAATTGGCGCCAGACCCGTCAGCTAAGGAGACCAAATCTCGGAATAACCTTACCAAGAGGAAAGGACAAAAGAATTGAGGAAAAAGGTTATGCCGTTACCGGAAGAGCTCAGAGGAGGAATTTTCTTGAGGATTTGAGAAGACCGACACTGTCAAGAATAATGATGGAGTATATGAGTTTTGATGGAACCGTAACCATGCTTCTAAGGGTGGTAGCACCCCAGACCCCGGAGACGATTGATGAATTTTGAAGAGACCCCGAACCTAACCTTTTCTTGCTAGCCTCTCCGAATCTCGAGGACGAGATTCATTTTAAGGGTGGTAGGTTTGTAACATCCCAAAATTCTAAATTTTGGAATGTTATAATAAATAGATAGATTGGATGGATTGTTTGATTGATTGACTGAAAGTGAGTGAATTTGAAACTTTTGAAAGTTAAATGAGAGGGAATAAAAGGACTTTCCCAAACTTTCATTTTTGCATTTTATGATCTCCATGAATTCAAATTCTTTTCACCACAAAACCCTGGAGAGAAGATGACATGACTTCTTCCATTTATTTAAATGACAAGGGGTGTTGAAAATATTTGAATTTCATTTGGAAAATATTTCCAATTCTGAAACTTTATGCAACTCAATGATTTTCATGAGAGAAGATAAAATGACTTCTTCAAATTATATGAAATATGAGTTGGGAGTTTCAAAGAATTAAATTCAAAGTTCTTTTGAATTTATTTTCAATTTGGAGTTATTTGAGTTTTACTCAAATTATTTTTCTCCAAAAATAAACTATATGGAAATTAGGGTAACATGATTCCCTACATTAGAAAATTGGAGAAAAATTAATTTGAAATCATTTTGGTATTTTAAAAATGATTTTTGTTGGATTTTAATAGACCAGTAGCACTCTTTGAATTATTAAAATTTGTGTGTATTTTATTTAATGCTAGGAAAATGTTCACAGTATAGAAAATCTTTTTCTGAAAATTTTGATATATTATATGCCTATATAATATTTTAGTTATTTTTGTTTTTATTATTTTTGTTCTCTGAAAAAATGTTTATTAAAAAAAACTCCTCCTCGCCGACTGGGCCGGCCCAGCTCCCAAGCCAGGCCACGGCCCAGCCCAGCCGCACCGCCTCCCTCCTCCCGAGCGGGAGATCCGCTCGGGCATGCGCCGCCGCCGTCCCATGGCCGGACTCCGCGCCGCCCTTGCCCCTTCCCCATGTCTCGCCACTCCCCTCCTCCTATAAGGCCGCCGCCCGGACACCCCGTCTCTCCTCTTGCCACGCCTCGCCTCGCATCCCGTGCATTGCCGCCGCCGGCGAAGATCCGCTGTGACCGCCGCCGCTGCTGTCCTGCGCCTCCACCCCGTGCGCCGCACAGCGCCCCTCCGCCGCAGCCGCGCCTCGCCTAGCCCCTCGCCGCCCCGCGTAGCTGCTACCTCCGCCGCCCTGCGCCGCTGCCGCCGCCGCGCCGGAGTGCGCTGCCCTCGCCGGAGCCGCGCCGACTCGCCGGACTCGATCCGCCGCAGAAATCCGCCGGTTTTCAATGAAAACCCAACCGGTATAAACCGCGAACCTCCTCGGTTTATTTTTATTCGTTTTCGGTTTTATTCAGAAAGCCTAGATCTGTTTTTTATTAGGTTTAGTTATAAAGCGAACACTCGCTAGTTTAGGGTTTGTAGCGAACGGTTTTCGTTCGTTAGCGTTCGGTAGCGAACGTCCGCTATTTAGTCTTTTTCTTTTTATTTTAGTTTTCTGCCAGGGGCCTATTTGCGAATATTTTATTTATAGATTGGCCCCTGTTCTTCAAACGATCACAACTTTTTACTCGTTAGTCCAAATTCAACGAAACCAACACCCACATATTCGTTATGATCCCCTCTATCGAGTAATCCAACTCAAACATGTTTTTGAAAAGTTTAAAATTTGAATTAGATCAGATTTGAATTCAAACTCCGTTTGATCATAACTTGAGTTTCGTAGCTCCGTTTGAGTTGATTCTTTTTGCAAATCGAAGCTCTTGACCTAAACTTTCTGATAAGGCCAAATTCACATAATTTTGGTACTGTTAGAAATTGTTTTATGTTGCAAGAGTTATTTGCTTGGTTTTCAAGTTTTCCGAATCATCTTCTTCGTTCTTTCTAATCTTTTGAGTGATTGCTTATGTGTGGTTACTATTGCTTGCTTACGATAGATTGACCGGAGTGTGACGAGTAGAGCTATCAAGAGTTTTGAGTGCGAATCATCTTCATCAACATTGCAGGCAAGTTCACACTTTGATCATACCTCTTTCATACCCAATTTTTATTGCATTAGATCAAACCTCCAACATTGCATGATTAGGATCTAATTAAATTGTGGGATGGGAAGTAGTTGAGGTAGTACCTATGACCTGTTTAATATCAAACCTTTGGGAGTTACTTCTACATTTGCCATTATGCCATGCTATGCTAGTAGACGTGGATTGGGTGAGTGATATCCATGATAGATGTGAGTTTGTTAATTAATGGTTTATCTAAGGTGGCAACTTAAACACACATCTGGGTGGATTGAGGCACCTGGGTATTCCAGGACCTGCCTGTTTTCTTTTGGACCACCACCCAGGCTCAAAGGGATCATGAGATTTTTCAAACTAGAAACGTCCGCGTGCAGCCACAAGCCATTATGGGCTCTGGCATAGTGGATTAAGTCGTGCGAACTCTTACAGGGTAGACTAGCAGATGTAGGGGAAAGTAGGTGTACCGGTCTATCCATTGTAAGGTGCTAGCGCTTCTGAAAGACTGTGTCTCGGTCATCCATTTCTCAAACACCATGTAGTGCGAGAAATCCAACGGAGGAGATCGAGTCTTGTGGGGAAAAGTGTGCAAACCTCTGCAGAGTGTATAAACTAATTATGGTTAGCCGTGTCCCCAGTTATGGACATCTTGAGTATCTAGTTCTTGGATTATCTTGTTGATCTCATCATGTTACTTTAAATGAATATTGTTGGGTTTAATGATGTTACTTAATTGGGATTGAGAATGCTGTCAACCATTCTCAATGTTCAACAACCACCATGATAGTTAAATAAAATTTATTCCTTTGTAGTAGGGAAAAATTGGCTTTTCTCAAAAACATTATAACCATAGAGCTTTTCCACCAGCCATATATGCATGTAGTGATAGCCATTTTTCATCATTCTCTATGGTGTGAATTTGCCAGTACATTCAATGTACTAACCCTTTGTGGCTGCAACGTCTCATGTTGCAGGATTATCTTACGACGAGTAAGTGATACGTTAGGGTTACGATTTCTACACTCAACTTTGTCCTTGGTGTTGATGGGAATCCACAACCTTGTTACTTCCGCTATTTTGGATTGAGGTAATAGTATTTATGTTACTTATACATGTGATTTACCTCTGTTATAAATCCTCGAGTACTGTGTGTGTCAGCATACCGATCCAGGGATGACACTTAAGCACAGAGACTTGATCCATTCGGGTCGGGTCGCTACATTGTGTTATTGCGTGAATGCACTAGAAGCATAATCGTTGGCCATCAAAGAGGGTTTCTCGCTCGCATTGCAGTGGAGTAATCTTTTTTGGACACACACACCATAGAACAATCGTTCTACGGTAAATTATATTAATATAATAAAGTACATCGGGAGTCTAAGCTCCAAATATCAATATCGAGACCGACTGCCTTGAAGCTACAAATATGGTGAGGATTAGGAATGAAGATCTTGATAGATCTCGGTTTTGGTTTTTTGGTGCGTGAGATTAGATTGCTCATGGCACTCCGAAATACTTGTATTGCTCATGTTCGATGAAACAACAACATTGCCAGTCATACTTTAGCTCATTATGGTAGGACTAGTGGCCGTATCGCTATTTGGCTAGGTTCAGGCCCTGATGGCATTGTCGAACTTTGTAATACCGAGTGTAGCCTGGCTACGTGAGTAATACAAGTTTGTTCCCGCAAAAAAACAAAAAGACATAGACATGCATATCTGTGTTTACGTAAAATTCCATCTCCACCTCCATCTCCGATCATATTTGTCCAATTGGCACATTATATACGTTATTAATTATATATGCAGCAATATTAGCGTACAACATCTCTTGTTTGCGCGCGTCCGGACCGCTGCCACGCCCGCTCCTGACCAACCTGAACCCTCTTCGTCACCCACGCGTACTTCCTGCCCGAAACGGTCAGTGCCGCATTCATGCCCGGCCAGAGCGGACAGGACCTCTCACTGGCGTCGGCATTGAAGTGGCGCGTCGGCCGAGAGAGCGTCGCCCGTGCCGCTTCCCGGTGCACGCGACTGCTCCGCGTTCAAAGGTCACAATAGCCGGCCACAACATTCATGTAAAAAGTTCTTGGGAGTCCGTGCTACAGCTAGTTGTCCTCCCCAAACTCGTCAATCTCTTCCAGTAGTGCTAGTACTCCATGGCGTGATCCATCGACAAGCAGGTGGGAAAGTTATCGTATACTCGGTTTGCGGTGAGTGGCATGTGATACGTCTCTGTCATATCTACTTTTCCAAACACTTTTGCCCTTGTTTTGGACTCTAACTTGCATGATTTGAATGGAACTAACCCGGACTGACGCTATTTTCAGTAGAATTGCCATGGTGTTATTTTCGTGCAGAAATAGAAGTTCTCGGAATGATCTGAAAATCAACGAAGATTATTTTTGGAATATATAAGAAACCCCCTGGGCGCGCCCCCCTGCCTCGTGGGCCCCCTGACGCTCCACTGACCTCAACTCCAACTCCATATATTCGTGTTCAGGGAGAGAAAAATCAGAGAGAATGATTCATCCCGTTTTACGATACGGAGCCGCCGCCAAGACCTAAACTCTCTCGGGAGGGCTGATCTGGAGTCCGTTCGGGGCTCCGGAGAGGGGAATCCGTCGCCATCGTCATCATCAACCTTCCCCCATCACCAATTTCATGATGCTCACCGCCGTGCGTGAGTAATTCCATCGTAGGCTTGCTGGACGGTGATGGGTTGGAAGAGATTTATCACGGAATCGAGTTACTTTTGTTAGGGTTTGATCCCTAGTATCCACTATGTTCTGAGATTGATGTTGCTATGACTTTGCTATGCTTAATGCTTGTCACTAGGGCCCAAGTGCCATGATTTCAGATCTGAACCTATTATGTTTTCATGAATATATGTGAGTTCTTGATCCTATCTTGCAAGTCTATAGTCACCTATTATGTGTTATGATCCATTAACCCTGAAGTGACAATAATCGGGACCATTACTGGTGATGACTGTAGTTTGAGGAGTTCATGTATTCACTATGTGTTAATGCTTTGGTCCGGTACTCTATTAAAAGGAGGCCTTAATATCCCTTAGTTTCCAATAGGACCCCGCTGCCACGGGAGGGTAGGACAAAAGATGCCATGCAAGTTCTTTTCCATAAGCACGTATGACTATATTCGGAATACATGCCTACATTACATTGATGAACTGGAGCTAGTTCTGTGTCACCCTATGTTATAACTGTTGCATGATCGATCATATCCGACATAATTCTCCATCATCGATCCAATGCCTATGAGCTTTTCATATATTGTTCTTCGCTTATTTACTTTTCCGTTGCTATTGTTACAGTTACTATAAAACCAAAAATATTACTTTTGCTACCGTTACCACTACTATCATATTACTTTGCTACTAAATACCTTACTGTAGATATTAAGTTTCTAGGTGTGGTTGAATTGACAACTCAGCTACTAATACTTGAGAATATTCTTTGGCTCCCCCTGTGTCGAATCAATAAATTTGGGTTGAATAATCTACCCTCGATAACTTTTATGATCCCCTATACTTGTGGGTTATCAGCATGCCGAGCGACCGTGTGGGGTTGAGCCATGGAGGAGGGTGAGACACGAACGCGATAGACGTGATTTAAACGTTGGTTTTGCTCGATGGGGCGATCCAACGAAACGAAATGTTGGTTTCTCTCTGTTTCCATTTTTTCTCCGGAAAAATGGAACCTTTCCACTCCATTTTCATTACTACTCCAAGGTTGCCCCATTACAACATTCCATTAAATTCGAAGGAAAACTAACACGCATGCTAATGCATCTCAATGATTCACAGATCATAACCAACATTTACTTCACAACTAAAGACAAAAGTTGTGAGAGCGTGTACAAAAGAAAAACTACTGATGGGGTCACTACCACATAAACCCTAAACCCTAAACAGGATTTAATTTCCTGGGTAGGTAGAACATGTCGAAGGAAAGACGGCTGGCACCCTCGGATCATACAATGCTTTTGTGCAGTTCTACTAAAATCGAGCTGAGCATCCCTGATGGCAAAGATATTGAAGAAGTGTGATTAGAATAATAGTACTGGCACTAGTTCATGAGACATAAACTCATCACAAATAGAAGCCGGTAGAAGTAGAGAAAGATCGACATGGAGATGGAACTACGTGGGGAGCTGCGGCAGTGGAGCAAGCCGGCTCCAAAAGGAAGATATACTACCTAGGACGTCGGGCTGTAGCTAGAAGGGCGGTTGGGACGCGACATCAGCCCATACCGCGGGGACCCCCGATTGGGATGCACCGACTATGGGTTTTCTCACTCGCCGATGTCGACCGCGTCTATGCAAAACATTGTTCCCTTCTCCCAGTGGCGGGATCAGGCCGGATATGTGACCAGTGGTGTGGCCACCATCGTTCTATGCTTATGAAGAGAGCAACCCAAGCAAGCAGGCTTGTAGCTTAGGCTCCTGCTAGTGTATATAACTATATATAGTGGTTTTCTTTTTCTCTCCATATCAACCATTTTCTATACGTGTCATTGAAGAGTGAAATGATGGTTGCTTCTTCCGACTAACTTACTATGTGATTTGACTGCTCCTTAGTGGCCCCTACACGTACTCCCCCTACGTGTATAAACGTTCCTGAGTCTCACTTGTACTTATCTCTATTTTCTTGCATGAAACGTGAGTAGACAGGATGCGCATAGAGGAATTTTGTTACTGCACGTTCTTACGTAGTACTGTACTACTAGTACCTACTCCCTCCTTCTGGTTCACTACTGGTACTCCCTCCGTCCTGGCTTATTGATCCCCTTTGTACTCAATTCATGGGCTCGTTTCCCTCAAGAAATTGTCTTTGCCAACGTATTAATATCGGGAATGCATGCGTGAACAACGAGTGATTAAACCTTACTTGCAACGTTTTGACAAAGCATTAAGTTATGAACATGTGAATGTAAGGGACTACAACCTCGTGCATGCATGCAACAATCACACATACACATGGATGCCAAAACGCGCACGACGCCCTAATGCATGCATGTTCGAGCACACGACGGAACACACACGGTCATGCTCAAGTGCTCAACCTACACGTGCATGCACACACATACTCAGCCAGGGTGAGCTAGTGAACATATAAACACCGGAAAATGTATATATTGAGCGCAATGAGTGTATTATGAAGTCCACTGACCGTATTTCTACAAATATACAGTGACAGATAGTGTATTTATCTTGTTTGAAATTAAGCCATATTAACCAGAAAGGAGGCAGTATGGACTAGCATTACTTTGTTGTGTTCCATCAACTTTCAAACGAGGAGAAGCTTGCAGGATGGGATAAGCTTGCGCGCGGTGGCTCACAGGACAAGGAGAAACTTTTGACTAATGCAAGCTCTCCCTCGCTCAAGCAGTGGACGTGCAATAGTTAATTCGGTGTCAGATTGCCAGAAGCATACACTATACTAGTACTAGTATTATTGTTTGACTTCCCGAAGAGGCAACAGCCAATCGCAAAGTTTACTAGTACTAGTACTACTATTATAGAGGTATGTGCTATACTATACTAGGAACTACATGGAGGAGCGTCTGCACTCTTATTATATTTTAAAAATGTGATAAAGCAATCTTCAACACATTTGGTTCTCTTCGAGGGTTCTCGCATGTGATAATGAAAGTTGTTTACATGGACCACTCGCCATAATTCTCGCTTAATTTTGGCTCAGATCCTTTTACAAATAGGAGTGCTCAGTAATATTTCCTCTTTTTTGTTATTCAACATGTAAACAGGTCAGCAAACCTTGCGGCGCATCTTTGTGCGAACCGTGCTTGCTGCAGTTTGAATGTGGCCGAGAGCTGGCTTGATGAAACACCTCGCTTCCTTCTTCTTTTTTTGCGGGGTACCTCGCTTCCTAGTGATCAGTCTCTTGGTTGATCGTCCTAAGAATGCTTATATATATATGAATAAAGCTCTCTCATTTACCCGCAAAAAAGATTAAGCCATATTAACCGGAAAGGACGGAGTATGGACTAGCACTACTTTTTGGTGTGTCCCGTCAACTCGCAGAATAAGGAGAAGCTTGCAGGACAAAGTGAAGCTCGCTTATGCCTTTTGACTAATGCAACCTACCCTCGCCCAGGCAGTGGACATGCAGCAGTTCATTCGGTGACAGATTGCCTCAAGCATACACTGTAGTACCCAACATGCAGAGTACCATCATTGTTCGACTTCACGAAGAGGCGAAGAGCCAAGCGCAAGGTTTATAGTTGTACGAGTAATACTACTACTAGAACCGCATGGTGGAGCATTTGTACTCTTATTTTATTTTAATCTCTGATATAGTACACATTTATTCGAGAGAAGGGCGGTAAACGGCAGCCCAATGGTAGTATTAAAAAACATCGAACACGTAATGATGAATAGATCAACCATGCTTGAATATATCTTGGCCTCCGTGCGAGCCCGTCTGTGTGTTGTCGCACCTCGTCTCTCTCAAGGAACGGCGGGTTGGCCATTTTGCCGTCAATTGAGATCGGTTTGCTCACACTCCGGTCCCACATGTCAGTGATATGCCAAGAGGAAGTGCATTGACCGACTGGCCATACGTGTACTTGGTTTTGCACCTTCAGGCCATGCTTGGAATGGTCGTATTTCAATACGGAGGCGTATAACTTACACCTGTAAGTTACTGGCTGCTGTGCAAATTCTAGCCGGAATTGAAATGCCGGGCGCAGGTGTGTATTTTTTACAAGTCTATTCAAAAGAGAAATGGTGATCGAAACAGGGCCTCATACTACTCCTCTCTCCGTCACAGTTTACAGGGCGCGCTTCATTATGCTGCATTTCTCTCCATGCATTTCCACCACCAGAGAGACTTTAGAACGTATTGATGGTTGCTTCTTCCGAGCAACTTACAGTTGGAAAGGTGGGGCTTATGATTTGATTGCTCATTGATACGTCTCCGTCGTATCTACTTTTACAAACACATTTGCCCTTGTTTTGGATTCTAACTTGCATGATTTGAATGGAACTAACCTGGACTGACGCTGTTTTCAGCAGAATTCCCATGGTGTTATTTATGTGCAGAAACATAAGTTCTCGGAATGACCTGAAACTTCACGGAGATTATTTTTGGAAATAATAAAAAATACTGGCAAAGAATAAAGGCCAGGGGCCACACCCTAGCCATGAGGGTGGGGGCGCGCCTGCCCCCCTGTGCGCGCCCCCCTGCCTCATGGGCCCCCTGGAGCTCCACCGACCTCAACTCCAACTCCATATATTTGTGTTCGGGGAGAAAAAAATAAGGGAGAAGGATTCATCGCGTTTTACAAGACGGAGCCACCGCCAAGCACTAAACTCTCTCGGGAGGGCTGATCTGGAGTCCGTTCGGGGCTTCGGAGAGGGAAATCCGTCGCCGTCGTCATCATCAACCATCCTCCATCACCAATTTCATGATGGTCACCGCCGTGCGTGAGTAATTCCATCATAGGCTTGCTGGACGATGATGGGTTGGATGAGATCTATCATGTAATCGAGTTAGTTTTGTTAGGGTTTGATCCCTAGTGTCCACTATGTTCTGAGATTGATATTGCTATGACTTTGCTATGCTTAATGCTTGTCACTAGGGCCCGAGTGCCATGATTTCTAATCTGAACCTATTATGTTTTCATGAATATATGTGAGTTCTTGATCCTACCTTGCAAGTCTATAGTAACCTATTATGTGTTATGACCCGGCAACCCCGGAGTGACAATAATCGGGACCACTCCAGGTGATGACCATAGTTTGAGGAGTTCATGTATTCACTATGTGTTAATGCTTTGGTTCAGTACTCTATTAAAAGGAGACCTTAATATCCCTTAGTTTCCGCTAGGACTCCGCTGCCATGGGAGGGTAGGACAAAAGATGTCATGCAAGTTCTTTTCCAGAAGCACGTATGACTATATTCGGAATACATGCCTACAATACATTGATGAATTGGAGCTAGTTCTGTGTCACCTTAGGTTATGACTATTACATGATGAACCACATCCGGCATAATTCTCCATCACCGATACAATGCCTACGAGCTTTTTACATATTGTTCTTCGCTTATTTATCTTTCCGTTGCTATTGTTATCATCACTACAAAATACCAAAAATATTACTTTTGCGACCGTTACCTTTTGCTACTGTTACCACTACTATCATATTACTTTGCTACTAAACACTTGCTGCAGATATTAAGTTTCCAGGTGTGGTTGAATTGACAACTCAACTACTAATACTTGAGAATATTCTTTGGCTCCCCTTCTGTCAAATCAATAAATTTGGGTTGAATACTCCACCCTCGAAAATTGTTGCGATCCCCTATACTTGTGGGTTATCACTCATTACTGCTCACTATTAGTGCGGCGTAACAACCGGGCTGAGTCTGCCATGCGGTTGTGCACTACTCCATCCATTCTTAAATATACTACGGAGTATTTGTCTTTTTGAGATTTCATGGAGTGACTACATACGAAGCAAACTCTCTTGGGAGGGTTGATCTGGAGTCCGTTCGGGGCTCCGGAGAGGGGAATCCATCGCCATCGTCATCATCAACCTCCCTCCATGACCAATTTCATGATGCTCACCGCCGTGCGTGAGTAATTACATCGTAGGCTTGCTGGACAGTGATGGGTTGGATGAGATTTATCACGGAATCGAGTAAGTTTTGTTAGGGCTTAATCCCTAGTATCCACTATGTTCTGAGATTGATGTTGCTATGACTTTGCTATGCTTAATGCTTGTCACTAGGGCCCGAGTGCCATGATTTCTGATCTGAACCTATTATGTTTTCATGAATATATGTGAGTTATTGATCCTATCTTGCAAGTCTGTAGTCACCTACTATGTGTTATGATTCACTATGTGTTAATGCTTTGGTCCGGTACTCTATTAAAAGGAGGCCTTAATATCCCTTAGTTTCCGCTAGGACCCCGCTGCCACGGGAGGGTTGGACAAAAGATGTCATGCAAGTTCTTTTCCATAAGCATGTATGACTATATTCAAAATACATTCCTACATTACATTGATGAATTGGTGCTAGTTCTATGTCACCTTAGGTTATGACTGTTACATGATGTACCACATCCAGCATAATTCTCCATCACCGATCCAATGCCTACGAGCTTTTTACATATTGTTCTTTGCTTATTTACCTTTCTGTTGCTACTGTTATCATCACTACAAAATACCAAAAATATTACTTTTGCTACCGTTGCCTTTTGCTACCGTTACCACTACTATCATATTACTTTACTACTAAACACTTGCTGCAGATATTAAGTTTCCAGGTGTGGTTGAATTGACAACTCAGCTGCTAATACTTGAGAATATTCTTTGGATCCCCTTGTGTTGAATCAATAAATTTGGGTTGAATACTCTACCCTCGAAAACTGTTGCGATCCCCTATACTTGTGGGTTATCAAGACTATTTTCTGGCACCGTTGCCGGTGAGCATAGCTCTATTCTTTGAGTCACTTGGGATTTATATCTGCTGGTCACTATGAAGAACTTGAAAGACGCGAAAACAAAAATTTACCCCTCAACTACGAGGGGAGGTAAGGAACTGCCATCTAGCTCTGCACTTGATTCATCTTCTGTTTTGAGTAAGCTTGCGACACCTAAACCTGCTTCTGCTATTAATTCTGATATGTCGCATATTATTGATGATGCCACTTCTGCTATGCATGATACTTATGATGAAACTACTTCTATGCATGATACTACTGTGCCACTTGGTGAATTTCTTGATGAACAACTTGCTAGGGCTAGAGAGAATGAAATTATTGAAACTGATAATATTGATGAAAGTGATGATGAAGGCTCTCCTAATAAATATGAATTGTCTGTTGTGCCTGAGGGCTATGTTATGGATGAAGAAACTAAAAGAGACTTTCTTGCATGTAACGATAGAAGTGATCTTAAGAAATTATTAGCTAAGCTTAAACAAAAAACTCTGAATGCTAGAATGAAATATGATCCTGCTTATGCTACTTCACCTATCTTTGTTACTGATAAGGATTATGAATTCTCTATTGACCCTGATATAATTACATTGGTTGAATCTGATCCTTTTTATGGCTATGAATCTAAAACTGTGGTGGCATATCATAGTAAATTAAATGATATAGCCACCCTGTTCACTAATGATGAGAGAACTCGCTACTTTTATATCCTTAGAATATTTCCGTTCTCATTAAAGGGTGATGCTAAGATATGGTTTAATTCTCTTGATCCTGGTTGTGTGCGTAGTCCCCAGGATATGATGTAATACTTCTCTGCTAAATATTTCCCTGCTCCTAAGAAACAAGCTACTTTAAGGGATATATATAATTTTGTGTGAATTGAAGAAGAGAGTCTCCCACAATCTTGGGGGAGGCTTCTCCAATTACATAATGCTTTGCCTGATCATCCTCTTAAGAAAAATTAAATACTTGATATCTTTTATAATGGACTAACCGATGCTTCCAGAGACCACCTGGACAATTTTGCTGGTTCTGTTTTCAGGGAAAGAACACCGGATGAAGCTGAAATTCTATTAAATAATATGTTGACAAATGAAAATAATTGGACACTTCCCAAGCCAGCTCCTGATCCTATTCCTAAACCAACTCCGAAGAAAAGGGGTGTTTTATTTCTCAGTCCTGAAGATATGCAGGAGGCAAAGAAATCCATGAAAGAAAAGGATATTAAAGCTGAAGATGTTAAGAATTTACCTCCTATTGAAGAAATACATGGTCTTAATTTACCGCCCGTTGAAGAAATATATGGTCTTAATCCATCACCTATTGAAGAAACACATGGTCTTGATTACCCGACACAGGTAGTAAAGGTAAATTCTCTCTATAGATATGATAAAGCTGAAATCCCTCCTACTAAGTTTGCTAGCCAATGTTTGGATGAGTTTGATAACTTTATGGTTAAGCAAGAAGACTTCAATGCTTACTTTGGTAGACAATTAAAGCAAAATCCTTATATGATTGAACACTTGGGTGATTATATGTCTAGAGTTAATGGTGAACTTAAACTCATTAGTAAACATGCTTCTATGGTTACCACTCAAGTAGAACAAGTACTTAAAGCTCAGAATGATTTGCTCAATGAATTAAATAATAAGAATAATGATAATGATGTTAGAGTTATGACTAGAGGTGGTAAAATGACCCTAGAACCTTTGTATCCTGAGGGCCATCCTAAGAGAATTGAGAAAGATTCTCAGAGAAATGGTATTGATGCACCTAGTCCTTCTAAAAAGAAGAAAAAGAAAAATGATAAGACTTTGCATGCTTCTAGTGAACCTATTGCTGAACCACCTGAGAATCCCAATGATATTTCTATTTCTGAAACTGAAACACAATCTGGTAATGAACATGAACCTAAAATGTTAATGATGATGTTCATGTTGGTGCTCAACCCAGTAATGATAATGATATAGAAATTGGACCTGTTGTTGATCTTGATAACCCACAATCAAAGAATCAACGTTATGATAAAAGAGACTTTGTTGCTAGGAAACACGGTAAGGAAAGAGAGCCTTCGGTTCAGAAACCCATGCCTTTTCCTCCTAAGCCATCCAAGAAAAAGGATGATGAGGATTTTGAGCGCTTTGCTGACATGATCAGACCTATCTTTTTGCGTATGCGTTTGACTAATATGCTTAAAATGAATCCTTATGCTAAGTACATGAAAGATATTGTTACTAATAAAAGAAAGATACCAGAAGCTGAAATTTCCACCATGCTTGCTAATTATACTTTTAAGGGTGGAATGCCTATGAAGCTAGGAGATCCAGGAGTACCAACTATACCATGCTCCATTAAAAGAAACTATGTTAAAACTGCTTTATGTGATCTTGGAGCCGGTGTTAGTGTTATGCCTCTCTCTTTATATCGTAGACTTGATTTGAATAAGTTGACACCTACTGAAATATCTTTGCAAATGGCTGATAAATCAACTGCTATACATGTCGGTATTTGTGAGGATGTGCCTGTTGTGGTTGCAAACGTTACTATTTTAACGGACTTTATTATTCTTGATATTCCCGAGGACGATAGTATGTCTATTATTCTTGGAAGACCCTTTTTGAATACTGCAGGGGCTGTTATTGGTTGCACCAAAGGCAATGTCACTTTTCATGTTAATGGTAATGAGCATACGGTACACTTTCCGAAGAAACAACCTCAAATCCACAATATCAATTCTATTGGAAAAATTACATCGATTATTTTTGGAGATTTTGAATTTCCTCTTCCTACTGTCAAGAAGAAATATGATATTCTTATTATTGGGGATGTGCATATCCCCGTTTAGGTAACCTAGTGTTATTCGAAAATTCTCCGGTCCCATGTTACTCAAAATGAGTTTGCTAACAAGACCTGATCAACCTTGTTAGTGGATTCCTTTGGATGAGCATGAGATGGGTGAATTTAAAAAACACAACTCTCTGTACCCTCTTTTTACTTTCTGTTATTTATATTAAATGAAGCAAAAATAGTAATTTCTGTCTGTTTTCTGAATTATCCATGCAATAAAAAATACCCCGAAAATAAAAGTTCTCCAAATGCCCTGAAAATTAAATATGATTTTTTCTGGAATATTTGAGAATATCTGGCACTGAGAACATAGCAGGGGGAGCAAGCACCTGGCCACGAGGGTCCACGGCGCGCCCACCCCCTAGGCACGCCCCCTGCCTCGTGGGCCCATGGTGGCTCCCCTCCACTTATTACTGCACCCACATACTTCCTCCCAAAAAAATCACCATCTAGCTCAAGCACGAGTTCTAGCTCATTTTGCTGTGATTTTTGATCTCCTTGCTCAAAGCACCTCTCACAAAACTGCTTTGGGGATTGTTCCTTGGTATGTGACTCCTCCATTGGTCCAACTAGTTTTTGTTCTAGTGATTTATTCATTGCAAATTTGTGCTGCCTAGGTGACCATGTTCTTGAGCTTGCATGTCAAATTTATATGGTTCCAAGTAGTTCTAATGCATGATATAGGCCCTAGGCACTTGTAGGAGTAGTTGCTATCGATTTTGTTGAGTTTGGTTTACTTTTATTTGAAGTTACTAAAAATTTCAGAAATTTTTAAGAGGAAAAAATATGCTTAGGAAAATGTACCTAGGTGGTTCTTCAAGGAAACAAGGACCCAGGCTTGCAATGCGTGATGCTGATGATGAGCCACCAAGGGACACTCCCAGTGCGGCCTTGTGAATGGCCTTCAGAGGACTTCATGGATCGAGTAGGAATTAAGGAAGAATTTAATGCATATTTGCGTAACGCTGATCTTGTGAGCTTTGAGGCAGAAAAGTGCCGTCAGTACCACTATCTCACTAGTTCCTTTGTGCGGAGGTTTGAATTTTCATCTTCACGAAATTCTCAAACCGTCCTGTTTGATCTCTATGAAAATTCGTATAATATGGACTTAGAGGATTTTACCACTGCTTGCAAACTTCCACAATGGGGTAGTGCTAGTGAACCTCACAAATTTAAATTTAGAGATTTTCTTGCTAATATAACTATGGGGAAATCTAGAGATATAGCACAAGCTACCATAGGGAGCCTTCATTTTCCTGCTATACATTATTTTGCTCTCTTCATAGGTAGGTGCATAAATGGTAAGGATGAAGCATGTCACATGTGTGTCCCTGACCTCATTATTCTTAGGAGTGCTGTGTTAGGAGATAAATCTTATAACTTGGGAGCCATTATTGCACGTAGTGTCGGCGTTCTGGGAACAGGGGTCCCCAGACTTGCCTGCCTGCGGCCTACAGCATGGCTCAAGTGGGGGCCCAGCATGGCCCATGTTCATCAACTCAAGCTCAAGACCCTTGCGAGGGGCCAAGCCTCATGGGGCGGATGACATGAAGTTTCCTCGGAGACAGCCTCATCAGGCAGGCTCGCGAGGAGGCAGAGAGATCAAGGCAGGGGTACCTCGTGAGGAGCCCGTGACGCAAGCCATAACAACCGAGACCAAGCGGGCGCCAGGCAGGCGCCGGCCTACGCAGTGTCCTTGTTTCCCCTTTGGTGCAAAGGGGGCAAGCACAGGCCAAGGCATCGTGCAAAGGTTACCATTTCGGTGCAACGAGACCAATACCAGCAGAGCGGTAGGACGGAGGTCACCGTGGAGCCCAAGACATCGTCATCGCCAGCGCTTTTGGCAACCGAAGACCACCTTTGGTCAGGATAACTTGTACTAGATGTTCCCCTTCAAAATGGCCAATTGTTGGCGCCCTTCCCGCTCATTTTTGGGGAGAGGCACAGGGCCTCTATAAAGAGAGGAAGACAGAGAGAGATAAAGAGGAGATCTAGAGATCAAGGGAGATCCAGAGATCTGGGGACATCTAGAGATCTGGTAGAGCCCTAGCAGAGAGAAAGAGAGGCGACTGAACTTACCCCACACAGTTCATCGCGCCATCTCAAGAACACCTCTCGCGAGGCTGTTCTTCCCTTGTACTATTCATCATCGGCCCCTGAGGCAATCCACCACACCACACACTGGAGTAGGGTATTACACCACAACGGTGGCCCGAACCAGTATAAATCTCGTGTCTACTGTGTTGCTCGTTGTTTCCAGCTTAGATCACTCGAGGAGATTAGACGTAGATTGGTAGGGGAGAGATCTCCATGCGCACCCCAGTGTTCGAACCTCAAGGGTCTGCCGGAACCCGAAATCTGACACGTAGGTCGCATCATAATAGATTTAATGGAGATTTCTTTGGTGGAATTTATGCAACCCGTATAGCTAATTTCCTTGGTATAACCATACGTGAAGATGATATTGAGTTACCTCCTGCTTATTTGGATTATGAGGCTATGGTTCGTCATCATTTTATTGAGAGGAACGATCAGTTCCTCCAGTACCAACTAATCTTTGACAGACGACGCACCTATCACGTCGCTCTCCCTGCTTCTACTTTCTTTGACTTTCAGGCAAAAGGGAGATATTTTATAACCAGAGAGGAGGCGGAAGAGTATAAGGGGAGGGTTGAGATAGCTCGCCTCCAAGCTGCAGCCCACCATGCAATGACTGTTGCATCTCAGTACGACCCCAACTACAACTTTGGATATCCGCCAGGCCATCCGTGGCAATAAACCCACTTAGACCAAAAGCCTAATCTTGGGGGAGTACATACTTCTCGCAGACATTACATTTATGTTCACACACTCCTTGCTAGATGTCGGTGCTCATACTTTTTCATTGTAATATCTATGTTAGTTTATTTTATCTTTTTATGCTTTCTTCTTGTGTGTTTGAAATAAACCGTAAGAAAAACAAAAAAAAATTAGTGGTAGCTTTTAGATATTTTATATTTCTATGCTTGTAGTAGTAATTACAAAGAAAACCCAAAAAGATTTCATGTTCTTCTTTTACTTGTTGGGAGCTTTCCCGTGTAAATAGTTTTATTTCTTTTCTTATCTTTTCTTTAGGGGTCGATAGGAGAAGACCATAATTAAATTGTTGAAGTGACTCCTATATGCATTATTGTTGATTTAACCAAGAGTCTGTATTGCCTTGTCTTCTCCTGTTTATTGAATGCTTGCATATTCCAGCTTAGTCCGATGCACGTGCACTATTATTATTATTCACATCATTCGGTCGTGCAAGTGAACGGCAATTATGACGATATATGATGGACTGATTGAGATGGGAGAAGCTGGTATGAACTGGACCTCTCTTGTTTTTGTAAATTGATTAGTTCATCATTCCCGATTCAGCCTATTATGAATAAACATGTTTGCAATGACAATTAGAGATTATAGTTGCTTATGCCATGCTTAATTAGCTAGGAGCTTATAATGGTTTACCTTGCGTGCCAACATGCTATTAAGATGGTTGTGATGTGGTATGATAGGGTGGTATCCTCTTTTAAACGATTCGAGTGGCTTGACTTGGCACATGTTCACGCATGTAGTTGAAACAAAATCAACATAGCCTCTACGATATTTATGTTCATGGTGCATTATATCCTACTCATGCTTGTATTCAGTGTTGATTAATTTTAATGCATGTTCATGACTGTTGTCGCTCTCTAGCTGGTCTCTTCCCACTCTTTTTCTAGCCTTCACCTGTACTAAGTGGGAACACTACTTGGGCATCCAATCCCATAAACCCCAAAAGTTGTTCCATATGAGTCCACCATACCTACCTATATACGGTATCTACCTGCCGTTCCAAGTAAATTTCTATATGCCAAACTCTAAACCTTAAAATAAACATTATGTTTTGTATGCTCGAATAGCTCATGTATCAACTAGGGTTGTCCGTATCTTCCATGTTAGGCGGGTTATTCTCAAGAGGAGTGGACTCCGCTCCTCACTCACGATAAAATGGTTGGTCACCGCGATGCCCAGTCCCATGCTTTATGCAAATCAAATCAAAATAATTGCAAACAATACTCCCCTGGGACTGTTGTTAGTTGGAGGCACTCGTTGTTTCAAGAAAGCCATGGATTGATGCTTGTTGGTGGAGGGGGAGTATAAACTTTACCATTCTGTTTGGGAACCGCCTATAATGTGTGTAGCATGGAAGATATCGCCATCTCTTGGTTGTTATATTGACAGTGAAAGTATACCGCTCAAAATATTATTCACCTCTATTTCAAAACCGAGCTTAGGCACCTCTACAAATCCTTGCTTCCCTCTGTGAAGGGCCTATCTATTTACTTTCATGTTGAGTCATCATCCTCTTATTAAAAAGCACCAGTTGGAGAGCACCACTGTCATTTGCATTCATTACTGTTAGTTTACATTGAGTATGACTTGACTGGATCTCTTTTTACCATGAATTACAATGTCTAGTCAGTCCTTGACCTTTAAAGGTGCTCTGCATTTATGTTTTGCGGTCTCAGAAAGGGCTAGCGAGATACCATCTTGTTATATCATATTATGATTGTTTTGAGAAAGTGTTGTCATCCGAGATTTATTATTATTGCTTGCTAGTTGATTATGCCATTGATATGAGTAAACATGAGACCTAAGAGTTATTTTGAATATGGTTGATAACCCACAAGTATAGGGGATCGCAACAGTTTTCGAGGGTAGAATATTCAACCCAAATTTATTGATTCGACACAAGGGGAGCCAAAGAATATTCTCAAGTATTAGCAGCTGAGTTGTCAATTCAACCACACCTGGAAACTTAATATCTGTAGAAAAGTAATATGATAGTAGTGATAATGGTAGCAAAAGGTAACAGTAGTAAAAGTAATGTTTTTGGTATTTTGTAGTGATGATAGCAATAGCAATGGAAAAGTAAATAAGCGAAGAACAATATATGGAAAGCTTGTAGGCAATGGATCGTTGATGGAGAATTATGCCGGATGCGGTTCATCTTGTAACAGTCATAACCTAGGGTGACACAGAACTAGCTCCGGTTCATTGATATAATGTAGGCATGTATTCCGAACATAGTCATACGTGCTTATGGAAAAGAACTTGCATGACATCTTTTGCCCTACCCTCCCGTGGTAGCGGGGTCCTTACAGAAACTAAGGGATATTAAGGCATCCTTTTAATAGAGAACCGGAACAAAGCATTAACACATAGTGAATACATGAACTCCTCAAACTACGGTCATCACCGGTAAGTATCCCGATTATTGTCACTTCGGGGTTAACGGATCATAACACATAATAGGTGACTATAGACTTGCAAGATAGGATCAAGAACTCTCATATATTGATGAAAACATAATAGGTTCAGATCTGAAATCATGGCACTCGGGCCCTAGTGACAAGCATTAAGCATAGCAAAGTCATAGCAACATCAATCTCAGAACATAGTGGACCCTAGGGATCAAACCCTAACAAAACTAACTCGATTACAAGATAGATCTCATCCAACCCATCACCGTCCAGCAAGCCTACGATGAAATTACTCACGCACGGCGGTGAGCATCATGAAACTGGTGATGAAGGATGGTTGATGATGATGATGGCGACAGATTCCCCTCTCTGGAGCCCCAAACGGACTCCAGTTCAGCCCTCCCGAGAGGTTTTAGGGCTTGGCGGCGGCTCCATATCGTAAAACATGATGATTTCTTCTCTCTGGTTTTTTATCCCTGAAAATCAATATATGGAGGTGGAGTTGGAGTCGGAGAGGCAACAGGGGGCCCACGAGGTAGGGGGCGCGCCCTAGGGTGGCAGGCGCGCCCCCCACCCTCTTGGAGAGATGGTGGGCCCCCTGGCCTTCATCTTTGGCAGGTATTTTTCTTATTTTCTGAAAAGTGGCTCCGTGAAGTTTTAGGTCATTCCGAGAATGTTTGCTCCTGGACATAAATAACACCATGGTAATTCTGCTGAAAACAGCGTCAGTCCGGGTTAGTTCCATTCAAATCATGCAAGTTTGAGTCCAAAACAAGGGCGAAAGTGTTTGGAAAAGTAGATACGACGGAGACGTATCAACTCCCCCAAGCTTAAACCATTGCTTGTCCTCAAGCAATTCAGTTGACAAACTAAAGTGATAAAGAAAAACTTTTACAAACTCTGTTTGCTCTTGTTGTTGTAAATATGTAAAGCCAGCATTCAAGTTTTCAGGAAAGATTATAACTAACCACATTCACAATAACGCATAGGTCTCAAGTTTACTCATATTAATAGCATAATCAACTAGCGAGCCATAATAATAAATCTCGGATGACAACACTTTCTCAAAACAATCATAATATGATATAACAAGGTGTTATCTCGCTGGCCCTTTATGAGACCGCAAAACATAAATGCAGAGCACCTTTAAAGACCAAGGACTGACTAGACATTTGTAATTCATGGTAAAAGAGATCCAGTCAAGTCATACTCAATGTAAACTAACAGTAATAAATGCAAATGACAGCGGTGCTCTCCAACTGGTGCTTTTTAATAAGAGGGTGATGACTCAGCATAAAAGTAAATAGATAGCCCCTTCGCAGAGGGAAGCAGGGATTTGTAGAAGTGCCAGAGCTCGGTTTTGAAACAGAGGTGAATAATACTTTGAGCGGTATACTTTCATTGTCAAGATAACAACCAAGAGATGGCGATATCTTCCATGCTACACACATTATAGGCGGTTCCCAAACAGAATGGTAAAGTTTATAGTCCCCCTTCCACCACAAGCATCAATCCATGGCTTGCTCGAAACAACGAGTGCCTCCAACTAACAAGAGTCCCAGGGGGAGTTTTGTTTGCAATTATTTTGATTTAGTTTGCATAAAGCATGGGACTGGGCATCTCGGTGACCAGCCATTTATCTCATGAGTGAGGAGCGGAGTCCACTCCTCTTGAGAAGAACCCGCCTAACATGGAAGATACAGACAGCCCTAGATGATACATGAGCTATTCGAGCATACAAAACAAGATATTTATTTGAAGGTTTAGAGTTTGGCACATACAAATTTACTTGGAACGGCAGGTAGATACTGTATATAGGTAGGTATAGTGGACTCATGTGGAATAACTTTGAGGTTTAAGGGATTGGATGCACAAGTAGTATTCCCGCTTAGTACAGGTGAAGGCTAGCAAAAGACTGGGAAGCGACCAGGTAGAGAGCGACAACAGTCATCAACATGCATTAAAATTATTCAACATTGAATGCGAGCTTGAGTAGGATATAATCCACCATGAACATAAATATCGTGAAGGCTATGTTGATTTTGTTTCAACTACATGTGTGAACATGCGCCAAGTCAAGTCACTTAAATCATTCAGAGGAGGATACCACCCTATCATACTACATCATAACTATCTCAATACCATGTTGGCACGCAAGGTAAACCATTATAACTCATAGCTAATCAAGCATGGCACAAGAAACTATGATCTCTAGTTGTCATTGCAAACATGTTTATTCATAATAGGCTGAATCAGGAGCGATGGACTAATCATATTTACAAAAACAAAAGAGGTCGAGTTCATACCAGCTTTTTTCATCTCAGTCAGTCCACCATATAACATCATAATTGCCTTTCACTTGCACAACCGAACAATGTGAATAATAATAATAGTGCACGTGCATTGGACTAAGCTGGAATCTGCAGGCATTCAATAAACTGGAGAAGGCAAGGCAATATGGGCTCTTTTGTCAGATAAACAATAATGCATACAAGAGCCACTTCAACAATTTAGTTATGGTCTTCTCCTATCGACCCCCAAAGAAAAGAAAAGAAATAAAACTATTTACACGGGAAAGCTCCCAACAAGCAAAAGAAGAACAGGAAATCTTTTTGGGTTTTCTTTTTAATTACTACTACAAGCATGGAAAGTAAATTAATTAAAAGCTACAACTAATTTTTTTGGTTTTTCTTAAGGTTTATTAAACACACAAGAAGAAAGCATAAAAAGGAAAATAAACTAGCATGGATGATACAATGAAAAAGTATGAGCACCGACATCTAGCAATGAGTGTGTGAACATAAATGTAATGTCGGTGGGAAATACGTACTCCCCCAAGATTAGGCTTTTGGCCTAAGTTGGTGTATGGCCATGGCTGGCCTGGCGGATATCCATAATAGTAGTTGGGGTCGTACTGCGATGCAGAAGAGGAAGACTCCGATTGCCACTGGCTGACAATCATCTCCGGATCCCACTAGTAATTAGACTGTCGTGAAGGATCATCTTGTGGTTCCGGCTCTGGCTCCTCGGCTGGTGCACGGTTCCGGTAGGCGTGAATAGCCTTCAACAGAACAAGGTACGTGCCTACAGATAAATCAAACAAAGAAGGAGCAGGCAGGGTAATAGTCTCAGGATGATGTTTATTAAAGAACAATTGATATTTAAGCTCTCCTTCCCTATTCTTAACAATAAAATCATGGGCCACCATACTTTTATAATCTAGATAGACACGAGGCAGCAATTTTTCTTCCTTCTCATAATGCCTAATAGGTATGTTAAAATGTGCAGCAAGGCGTGAAGCATAGATGCCTCCAAAGATGGGGCCCTTTGTACGGTTCAGACTTAACCGTTTGGCAATAATGCCGCCCATACTAATAGAGTTATCACCGTATAAACCGTGGAGCAAAATGATAATATCAGGGATACTAAAGTTTCCACAGTTTCCGCGACCAATTAAACAACGACTAGCAAATAATGCAAAATAACATAAAACGGGAAAATGTATGCTAGTGATTCGTGCATTGGAAACCTTCCTTGTTTCCCCTACAGTGATAGTACCAATAAACCCCTCCACTTCATCGTGATGTGGTTCTTATGTCTTGCCCTCAAAAGGGACTAAACAAACCTAACAAAACTCATAAAGTGACATCTCCTTATGCTCATCATATAAATAAAACTCCACCGTAGGTGGTGAGCTCCTAGAATGAAAATGAAAGTTTTGCACAAAGATATATGTGAGTAAGAGATACTGATCGCATTGGTCGTGGAGGAAAGTGGTAAGGCCTGCATTCTTAGCCAATTCATGAAAATCTTCATAAATCCCGGTTGCGCTCAAGAAATCCTCGGAAGGCCATTCACACGCCCGAATCTCCGCGGTGCGAGGTAAATTATACTTAGGCTTCGGTGCCTTCTCCTTCGAGCTTTGGCTCGATGAGCCCCACAAAAGTCTCCTCATCATTTTCTGAAAAATTCTGAAATTTTTAGTAACTTCAAAATAAAAGTAAACCAAACTCAATAATATTGATAGCAACTACTCCTACAAGTGGCTAGGGCCTATATCATGCATCAAAACTACTTTTGACCACATAAATTTGACATGCAAGCTCAAGAACAGGGTCACCTAAGTAGCAAAAATTTGCAATGAATAAAGCACTAGAACAAAAACTAATTGGACCAATGGAGGAGTCACATACCAAGGAACAATCTCCCCAAGCAGTTTTGTGAGAGGTGCTTTGAGCAAGGAGATCGAAAATGGCAGCAAAATGAGCTTGGACTCGGGTTTGAGCTGGATATTCATGTTTGGGGGAGGAAGAAGGAGTGTATGGGTGAAAGGATAAGTGGAGGAGGGCCACCATGGGCCCACGAGGCAGGGGTGCGCCCTCCACCCTCGTGGACAGGTGGTTGGCCCCCCTGGTGTGTTCTAAGTTCCATAAATCCTCAAATATTCTAGAAAAATCATATTTAAATTTCAGGGCATTTGGAGAACTTTTATTTTCGAGGTATTTTTATATTGCACGGATAATCAGATAACAGACAGAAAAATATTTGTTTTTATTTTATTTAATATAAATAACAGAAAGTAAAAGTGGGGTACAGAAGGTTGTGCCTTCTAGTTTCATCCATCTCATGATCATCAAAAGGAATCCACTAACAAGGTTGATCAAGTCTTGTTAACGAACTCATTCCGAATAACATGGAACCGGGGAAATTTCGAATAACACTATGTTACCTCAACGGGGATATGCACATCCCCAATAATAAGAATATCATACTTCTTGACAGTAGGAAGAGGAAATTCAAAACCTACAAATATAATCGATGGAATTTTTCCAATAGAGTTGATACTATGAACTTGAGGTTGTTTCCTCAGAAAGTGTACCGTGTGCTCATTACCATTAACATGAAAAGTGACATTGCCTTGAGTGCAATCAATAACAGCCCCTGCAGTATTCAAAAAGGGTCTTCCAAGAATAATAGACATACTATCGTACTCGGGAATATCAAGAATAACAAAGTCCGTTCAAATAGTAACGTTTGCAACCACAACAGGCACATCCTCACAAATACCGACAGGTATAGTAGTTGATTTATCAGCCATTTGCAAAGATATCTCAGTAGGTGTCAACTTATCCAAATCAAGTCTACGATATGAAGAGAGAGGCATAACACTAACACCGGCTCCAAGATTACATAAAGCAGTTTTAACATAATTTCTTTTAATGGAGCATGGTATAGTGGGTACTCCTTGATCTCCAAGTTTTTTGGTATTCCACCCTTAAAAGTATAATTAGCAAGCATGGTGGAAATTTCAGCTTCCGGTATCTTTCTTTTATTTGTAATAATATCTTTCATGTGCTTATCATAAGGGTTGGTTTTGAGCATATCAGTTAATCGCATACGCAAAAAGATAGGTTTAATCATTTCAGCAAAGCGCTCAAAATCCTCATCATCCTTTTTCTTGGATGGTTTGGGAGGAAAGGGCATGGGTTTCTGAACCCAAGGCTCTCTTTCTTTACCATGTTTCCTAGCAACAAAGTCTTTTTATCATAACATTGATTCTTTGATTGTGGGTTATCAAGATCAACAGCAGGTTCAATTTCTATACCATTATCATTACTAGGTTGAGCATCATCGTGAATATTATCATTAGTTTCAGGTTCATTACCAGATTGTGTTTCAGCATCAGAAATAGAAATATCAGTTGGATTCTCAGGTGTTTCAACAATAGGATCACTAGAAGCATGCAAGGTTCTATCATTTTTCTTTTTCTTCTTTTTAGAAGAACTAGGTGCATCTATATTATTTCTTTGAGAATCTTGCTCAATTCTTTTAGGATGGCCTTCAGGATACAAAGGTTCCTGAGTCGTTCTACCACCTCTAGTCATAACTCTTACAGCATTATCATTATTCTTATTATTCAATTCATTGAGCAAATCATTTTGAGCTTTAAGTACTTGTTCTACTTGAGCGGTAACCATAGAAGCATGTTTACTAATAAGTTTAAGTTCACCTTTAACATTAGCCATATAATCACCCAAGTGTTCAAGCATATTTGAATTGTATTTCAATTGTCTACCAAAATAAGCATTAAAATCTTCTTGCTCAGCCATAAATTTATCAAACTCATCTAAGCATGGGCTAGCAAATTTAGTAAATGGAATTACAACTTCATCATATCTATAGAGAGAATTTACCTTTACTACCTGTGTCGGGTTATCAAGACCATGAGTTTCTTCAATAGGTAATGGATTAAGACTATATGTTTCTTCAATAGGCGGTAAATTAAGACCATGTATTTCTTCAATAGGAGGTAAATTCTTAACATATTCAGCTTTAATACCTTTTTCTTTCATAGATTTCTTTGCCTCTTGCATATCTTCGGGACTGAGAAATAGAATACTCCTCTTCTTCGGAGTTGGTTTAGGAATAGGCTCAGGAATTGGCTCCGGAGGTGACCAATTATTTTCATTTGTCAACATATTATTCAATAGAATTTCATCTTCACCCGGTGTTCTTTCCCTGAAAACAGAACCAGCACAACTATCCAGGTAATCTCTGGAGGCATCGGTTAGTCCATTATAAAAGATATCAAGTATTTCATTTTTCTTAAGAGGATGATCAGGCAAAGCATTAAGTAATTGGAGAAGCCTCCCCCAAGCTTGTGGGAGACTCTCTTCTTCAGTTTGCACAAAATTATATATATATATATATATATATATATATATATATATATCCCTTAAAGTAGCTTGTTTCTTATGAGCAGAGAAATATTTAGCAGAGAAGTAATAAATCATATCCTGGGGACTACGCACACAACCAGGATCAGGAGAATTAAACCATATCTTAGCATCACCCTTTAATGAGAACGGAAATATTTTAAGGATATAAAAGTAGCGAGTTCTCTCATATTTGGTGAACAGGGTGGCTATATCATTCAATTTAATAAGATGTGCCACAACAGTTTCAGATTCATAACCATGAAAAGGATCAGATTCAACCAAAGTAATTATATCAGGATCAATAGAGAATTCATAATCCTTATCAGTAACAAAGATAGGTGAAGTAGCAAAAGCAGGGTCAGGTTTCATTCTCGCATTTAGAGATTGCTTACTCCATTTAGCTAATAACCTCTTAAGTTCATAACTATCTTTGCAAGCTAAAGAAGCTTCTTTATAAAAAACATAACCCTTAGGAATAACAAGTGATTCTTCATCATCACTTTCATCAATATCATCAGATTCAATATTTTCAATCTCTCTAGCTCTAGCAAGTTGTTCATCAAGAAAATCACTAAGTGGCACAGTAGTATCAAGCATAGTAGTAGTTTCATCATAAGTAACTTGCATAGCAGAAGTGGCATCATCAATAACATGTGACATATCAGAACGAATGGTAGAAGCAGGTGTAGGTGTCGCAAGCTTACTCATAACAGAAGGTGAATCAAGTGCAGAGCTAGATGGCAGTTCCTTACCTCCCTCGTAGTTGAGGGATAGATCTTGGATTTTGGATCTCTCAAGTTGTTCATAATGATAAGAAGATATATATCCCAAGTGACTCAAAGAATAGAGCTATGCTCCCCGGCAACGGCGCCAGAAAATAGTCTTGATAACCCATAAGTATAGGGGATCGCAACCGTTTTCGAGGGTAGAGTATTCAACCCAAATTTATTGATTCGACACAAGGGGAGCCAAAGAATATTCTCAAGTATTAGCAGCTGAGTTGTCAATTCAACCACACCTGTAAACTTAATATCTGCAGCAAAGTGTTTAGTAGCAAAGTAATATGATAGTAGTGATAATGGTAGCAAAAGGTAATAGTAGTAAAAGTAATGTTGTTGGTATTTTGCAGTGATGATAGCAATAGCAACGGAAAAGTAAATAAGCGAAGAACAATATATGGAAAGCTCGTAGGCAATGGATCGGTGATGGAGAATTATGCCGGATGCGGTTCATCATGTAACAGTCATAACCTAGGGTGACACAGAACTAGCTCCAGTTCATTGATATAATGTAGGCATGTATTCCGAACATAGTCATACGTGCTTATGGAAAAGAACTTGCATGACATTTTTTGTCCTACCCTCCCGTGGCAGCGGGGTCCTTACGGAAACTAAGGGATATTAAGGCCTCCTTTTAATAGAGAACCGGAACAAAGCATTAGCACATAGTGAATACATGAACTCCTCAAACTACGGTCATCACTGGTAAGTATCCCGATTATTGTCACTTCGGGGTTAACGGATCATAACACATAATAGCTGACAATAGACTTGCAAGATAGGATCAAGAACTCTCATATATTGATGAAAACATAATAGGTTCAGATCTGAAATCATGGCACTCGGGCCCTAGTGACAAGCATTAAGCATAGCAAAGTCATAGCAACATCAATCTCAGAACATAGTGGACACTAGGGATCAAACCCTAACAAAACCAACTCGATTACATGATAGATCTCATCCAACCCATCACTATCTAGCAAGCCTATGATGGAATTACTCACGCACAGCGGTGAGCATCATGAAATTGTTGATGGAGGATGGTTGATGATGACGATGGCGATGGATTCCCCTCTCCGGAGCCCCGAACAGACTCCAGATCAGCCCTCCCGAGAGGTTTTAGGGCATGGCGGCGGCTCCATATCGTAAAACGCGATGATTTCTTCTCTCTGATTTTTTCTCCCCGAAACTCAATATATGGAGGTGGAGTTGGAGTCGGAGAGGCAACAGGGGGCCCACGAGGTAGGGGGCGCGCCCTAGCGGGGCAGGCGCACCCCCCACCCTCGTGGAGAGACGGTGGGCCCCCTGGCCTTCATCTTTGGCAAGTATTTTTCTTATTTTCTGAAAAGTGGCTCCGTGAAGTTTCAGGTCATTCTGAGAACGTTTGCTCCTGCACATAAATAACACCATGGTAATTCTGCTGAAAACAACGTCAATCCGGTTTAGTTCCATTCAAACCATGCAAGTTAGAGTCCAAAACAAGGGCAAAAGTGTTTGGAAAAGTAGATACGATGGAGACATATCAATGGTTAGTTCATAATCTTTGCTGAAAACTTGAATGTTGGCTTTACATATTTACAACAACAAGAGCAAACATAGTTTGTAAAAGTTTGTATTTATCACTTTCAGTTTGTCAACTGAATTGCTTGAGGACAAGCAAAGGTTTAAGCTTGGGGGAGTTGATACGTCTCCGTCGTATCTACTTTTCCAAACACTTTTGCCCTTGTTTTGGACTCTAACTTGCATGATTTGAATGCAACTAACCTGGACTGACGCTGTTTTCAGCAGAATTGCCATGGTGTTATTTATGTGCAGAAACAAAAGTTCTCGGAATGACCTGAAACTTCACGGAGATTATTTTTGGAAATAATAAAAAAATACTGGCAAAGAATCAAGGGCAGGAGGCCCACACCCTAGCCACGAGGGTGGGGCGTGCCTGCCCCCCTGGGCGCGCCCCCTGCCTCGTGGGCCCCCTGGAGCTCCACCGACCTCAACTCCAACTCCATATATTCGTGTTTGGGGAGAAAAAATAAGGGAGAAGGATTCATCGCGTTTTACAATACGGAGCCTCCACCAAGCCCAAAACTCTCTCGGGAGGGCTGATCTGGAGTCCGTTCGGGGCTTCGGAGAGGGGAATCCGTCGCCGTCGTCATCATCAACCATCCTCCATCACCAATTTCATGATGCTCACTGCCGTGCATGAGTAATTCCATCGTACGCTTACTGGACGGTGATGGGTTGGATGAGATTTATCATGTAATCGAGTTAGTTTTGTTATGGTTTGATCCCTAGTATCCACTATGTTCTGAGATTGATGTTGCTATGACTTTGCTATGCTTAATGCTTGTCACTAGGGCCCGAGTGCCATGATTTCTGATCTGAACCTATTATGTTTTCATGAATATATGTGAGTTCTTGATCCTATCTTGCATGTCTATAGTCACCTACTATGTGTTATGATCCGGCAACCCCGAAGTGACAATAATCGAGACCACTACCGGTGATGACCATAGTTTGAGGAGTTCATGTATTCACTATGTGTTAATGCTTTGGTCCGGTACTCTATTAAAAGGAGACCTTAATATCCCTTAGTTTCCTCTAGGACCCCCCCTGCCACGGGAGGGTAGGACAAAAGATGTCATGCAAGTTCTTTTCCATAAGCACGTATGACTATATTCGGAATACATGCCTACATTACATTGATGAATTGGAGCTAGTTCTCTGTCACCTTAGGTTATGACTATTACATGATGAACCACATCCGGCATAATTCTCCATCACCGATCCAATGCCTACGAGCTTTTTACATATTGTTCTTCCCTTATTTACCTTTCCGTTGCTATTGTTATCATAACTACAAAATACCAAAAATATTACTTTTGCTACCGTTACCTTTTGCTACCGTTACCACTACTATCATATTACTTTGCTGCTAAACACTTGCTGCAGATATTAAGTTTCCAGGTGTGGTTGAATTGACAACTCAGCTGCTAATACTTGAGAATATTCTTTGGCTCCCATTCTGTCGAATCAATAAATTTGGGTTGAATACTCTACCCTCGAAAACTGTTGCGATCCCCTATACTTGTGGGTTATCACTCATTAATGCTCACTATTAGCGCGACGCAACAACCGGGCTGAGTCTCCCATGCGGTTGTGCACTACTCCATCCATTCTTAAATATACTATGGAGTATTTGTCTTTCTTGAGATTTCAACGAGTGACTACATACGAAGCAAACTGAGTGAATCTACACTCTAAAATATGTCCATTTGAAATTTGTAAAAAATATAATTATTTAGGAATGGTGGAAGTATAATTTCGTGCATGGAACATGGACCCGGATGCTGAAGAGGCTTCTGGCAATGCTATCAAGATTCCAACATTTGTTTACATAATTGACGTACTATACAAATAATTTTCCGGTGACATGAAATTGTACAATGCTGTGAGCTTTCAGCTTTTGTTTCATGTGTCTTGCCATCGATGCTCTTTCGGAAAAAACAACAAAAAACTAACTTCCTTGCTAATGCATCTCAAAGATTAGCATATCAGAGCAAATTTACATCACAACTGAAGAAAAAGTTGTGAGAAGGTGTTAAATTAAAATTGATCCATGCTTTCATTGGCAGCAACGTCCCCCCAGCTCTGTCTAAATCAACAAGGCATGCTGGGAAAAAATTAGCTGTCTGGAGCATGCAAAATTCCGCTCATCAACAAGGCATGTGAAATGGATAGCCCTGTTTGCAAAAAAGGAGGTAGAAAGGTAATAATTACTGGCCAATAACAGTTGATGACACATGCGACGACAAAAAAGAAGCATATTCCATGTCCTAAGGGAAGATAACAACCCGGTTGTGTTTGTCTAAAATGGTGTGAGGACGACATTGCAATATAGAAAGTACACCGGACGAGCTATGTTTTGGGCAAAGAACTATGTTAGATCCACATGCAAGATTTCCACATGCAGCAACGTGGGAAGACGGGTAGTGGAGCAAGGCCGGAGGGGATACCTGGGGGTCATCGGGATGTAACTAGGTGAGCGGCGGCGGGCAGGATCTGCCCATACTGCAACAGCGAGCATGTGGCATAGACCCTACCGCGCCGGAGCTTGGTCAGAGAGAACGGAGGGTACCATAGATCGGGACGTGTTGCCTCGACGCCGTCGAACGGAGAAACTATGCACATCCGCCCTTTCCATCGGCGGACGGGATGCAGACGGATCAGTGACCAACGGTGAGAGAGAGAGGCCACCGGCGCCCTGTGTGAGATACTTTGAAGAGAGACAAACCCAGGCAGGCAGGCTCCATTGTATATAGTGGAGCGGACTACCTTTTTCTCCATAAAAACATTTTATATTTTTTGTACGTGCCATTGGGGATATAACTTTATTTAAAAATAACGCGCCAACACATCAAGTTGAACTTTGTTTCGTGCACGCGTGGTACACGACCTCCGTAGGTAAACAACCGCTACACGCATTCAAATTAGCACGTGGGCTACCATTTCGTACAGAAATGAGCTCCACCGTGTTCCCGCGCGAGTGTGGCTGGGCACGAAGCGTGAGTACGTGCACCTATTCTCTTTGTGTACGTACACCACCTACGTGGGGTTGTGTGAGAGAGATTGTAGAGAGATATAGTGTGTGGGTTCGTGAGTGTTTTGGGGTGTGTCAATCAAAAAATTTAACATATGCAATGTGTGTGAAAATAGAGTCCTCGATATATCATATATATAGGGGGCGATCACGATAAGAGAGTGGGGGTATCATTGGCTTGAGGTATCCATAGAATCGAAGAGGGGTGATGTGTGTGTGCGTGCGCGCATTCGATAAAGAGTGCCATCAAATTTGTGTGTGTGCCCACATCAAAGATATAGGGTGGCTGGCCTACTGGAACGTGAGAGGGGACAGGTGCAGTTTGTCTCTGTGGCATGGATACCTACCTACAGCGCTCGACTATCGGTGTGTGGTGGGGGAGGCCTTATTAACTATAGAGGTATAATGGCTGGTATATGTGTGGAGAAGGAGATAGGACTACCTTATGTATTAAGGGAGATCGATCGGCATCCATGCATATGTGTAGGAGAGGAATAAGTTTGGGAGAGAGACAGAGCTAGAGTGTTGGAGGGGTGATAGTGGAGTTGCTTCTAACAAATGGTGGGAGAGGCTTGCTAGACAAACGGAGGGCACGCCTGCAATATCAATAAGAGAGGGGATGGATGCCTGTCTGTGCACGTGCATCTGAGAGACGGGTCAAGAGGCATGCACGAATGATGAGGGGGGCGATATGGCTGTGGTAAGTAGACATAACTACATAGGAAGATCAATCGTCCTCTATCAGAGAAAGGAGAGACATAACTAGTGAGGTACGTCGATCGATGAGTGGGGGGGATAGTTAAAGTCGACCATGGTATATGTAGGGAGATCGATCGGTATACATGCATGTATGTGTTAGAAGCAAATAAGGCCAGGGGAGAAGGATAGAGAGAGAGGGATGCATCTAAGAGGTGGTGGGAGAGGCATACTATATCGAGGGGAAGGAGTGTGCGAGTACGAGATCGATGAAAAGAGTGGTGGGAGTGAGGCATGGACGGTGAGAAGAGAATAGGGGAAGCTTATGTTTGTGGTAGGCACACCTGGCTAGAGAGGCATATCGACACACACCGTGGGTGAACGACCTAAAGTGAAAAGACGAATTTGCGCGATGGAGCTAGAGAATGCTGAGGGAGGGTGAGAGGGATGCGGCCGTGTGCATGCATGAGAGAAAGTTAGAGCTAGCCACAAAGATAAGAGGATTGTGTGGGTGTAAAAGATGAATAGAGATCATAATTCATTATAAAAAGCAAATTCGGATATTTGAAGAATTTATCATAGTGTTTTAAACCGACGCATGCGTTAATATATACAACGGTGATACACATGGTGTGGTTATGAACATGTTATACTACATATAATATATTTTGTTTCTACTCTTATAAAAACAGAGTTGTCGATGATGGTGTGCCTGCCATCCTGCAATATAGGTCGTCTGATTTATATCTGATGGATAGGAAGGAAACTATGGCAATTTTGAAAAAAAGATACCCACACCCCTCTCCATATTTGCAAATAGGGCCTCCCCTTGATCGTGCTGATGTTCCGTGGAACGCTTGGGCATCTTGCTAGTACTACATATAATATATAGAACATTGATTATAATTTGGGCTAATGTGTGGCTTTTGGAGCTCAGGGCTAAATACTTGTCACAATGTAGGGGGCGGGGCACTATACTTTGTGTGATAAACACGGTGTACGTATGGAACATGGTTTAGATTATGAATATATAGTTAGTACATCAAATGTACCATTATTTGGAATCAACATCAACAGTATTCAAAAAATTGAATTCAAGTTCATGTAGTACACATAGTTCATATCTATATCTATAGTAATCATGTGGTGTGGTGTTAAGGTAATACACGAATGATGGTTGAAGTTGGCAACAATCATGATTGTAGATTCTTATTGAAATAGAGAAACGAATTCAAATTCAGTTCGAATTGCAGGGGTAGTATAAACATTTGGAATGCACTAAAATGTTGGTACGAGTAGGTTACATGCATTATACAGCCAGCGGAAAAATTTAATTGGACATAACATGGATTCATACTCTCTCTTTGTGTAGCTTTGAATAGCATTTGTATAGTAAAACGGGACAAGACTCTCTCTTTGTGTGGTGTGAATAGTTTTATTTTTTTCGTTTTTTCATTGAGGGAAGTGTGAATTGATTTGGTACGTACAAGTGCAATATTACACGTTAGGCTTGTCCCTAAAATTCCACCCGCGCCTTGTTATATCACGAAAATTCTGATATCGTGCTCCCAAAACTAGCGCTTCACAACCCTGCCATCCCGAAATTACAACGCGCGCGAAAACTCTCTCCAGCTGCCAAATCCCGACACGCGAAATCCCCCTTCTAACCCTGAGCCGAAAGGGCTGCTAGTTCAAATCGGTGGGGGTACTTTTGTAACACAACCTATGTAACATCCCAAATTTTCAATTTGGAATGTTATACATAGGACATCATATGCATATCATATTTTATTTGCATTTTGGTTTTGATCCTAGAAATTCTAAGCAACTCAAGGACCCACAGAGAGAGTTGGGGTTTTTATTATTTTCATATTTGAATTTTCACAAATATCAAAAATAGGATCATTTTGGTTTTAATTATTTTTCTCTCCGAAATATTTCCAATATAAAAATAAATGAGAGGAGATAATATGACTTCTCCAAAAACAAAAGAAATATTGGAGGAAAAATATTAAAATAAAATAATAATTTTATTTGGATTGTATTGCTATTTTATTTGAATTAGACTAGGCCAACGGCCCAGCCGAGCGAGGCCGGCCTAACCGCCACCACCGCCTCCCCGAGCAGGATCCGCCCGCTGCCGTCGGTCGTGAACGAGGCGGACACGCCTCCCGAGGCCCCTCACCCAAGTCAACGCCGCCCCCAGCCTTTAAAATCGCCGCCACCCCCCCCCCCACAGCCCACACCGCCGCCGCACCCCGCCACAGAACTGTGACGCCGCCGCCGCGCTGCTTCGCCACCCACGCCGCCTCACCGCCGCCACGGAGCCCGCCACCTCGCCGTACGCCGCCCCGCCTCACCAGAAATCCCGCCGCCGTACGGATCCGCCGCCGCCGTTTTTTTCCGGTTTTTAGGTAAAAACCACTGGTTTTCTTAAAAACCATAGATCGGTTTATTTATTTATTTTAGATTGATTCGATTTTTCTTCGGTTAAGTTATTTAGCGAGCGTTCGCTCGTTAGTTCGTTCTTAACGAATGCTTTCCTTTGTTCGCCCCTGTTAGCGGACGCTCGTCCGATAGATTTTTCTTTTTATTTTTCTTTTCTGCCAGGGACCTATCCGTGATTACTTCTATCACAGATCAGCCCCTGATCTTCAAATCCTCGTCGTTTCTTAACTGTTTGTCCAAATCCAGTGAAACCAATGCAAAAATCTTTGTCTTGAGCCCCTCTTTATGTTTAATCAACTTGAACATGGTTTTGACAATTTAAAATTTGGTTTCAAGCAGATTTGAATTCGAAGTTCTTTTGATCGTAGTTTCAGTTCGGTAGCTCCGTTTTGATTGATTCTTTTTGCAAATCGAACCTCTTCAGTTGAACTTTCAGATTGGATAGTCCTATTTGAAGTTTTACATTTGCATCTATGATTGAGTGCTTATGTATTCTATTGTTTGTTTGTGATAGAATTCACGGAGTGCGCAACATGCTACTACGAGTCTCTAGGTTTTGTGGATCATCAGCAAGGCAAGTAACACATTGATCATACCCCTTTATTACCCAGTTTTTATGCATTAGCTACAATCCTCAAACACTGCATGAGTAGGATCTTTTAACATGTGGGTTTGGGAAGTAGTTGATGAGGTAGAACCTATTGTCCTTTTTATTATCAAACCCTTGGGAGATACTTCTACGCTATGCTTATATTGCCATGCCATGCTCGTAGACGTGGATTGGGTTTGAGTGTAGCCACGACAGATGTGAGATTGTTAAATTAATGGTTAACTTAAGGTGGCTACTTAAATACACATCTGGGTGGATTGGTTGCGAGCACCTGGGGATATACCAGTGCTATCCTTTTTGGTTCGCCACCCACGCTCAAAGGGATCATGAGATTATTCATGCTAGAAACTTCCGTGTGCAGCCACAAGCTATTATGGGCTCTAGCATAGTTGAGTATGTTACATGACCTCGTTCAGTGGTGGGCTAGAAAATGTAGGGGAAATTAGGTGTAACTGTCCACCCAGAGTAAAGAGTTAATGTTCCTCAAAGACTGTGTCTCCGTCATCCGTTTCTCAAACACCATGTAGTGCGAAAAAACCCAACGGAGGAGACCGAGTCTTGTGGGAAAAAGTGCGCAGACCTCTGTAGAGTGTATAAACTAATCATGCTTAGCCGTGTCCCCGGTTATGGACATCTTGAGTATCTCGTTCTTGAATTATCATGTTGATCTCATCACTCAAATAAATTTGTTGGGATGTTAATTACTTTTAATTGGGATTGAGATGGGGATTTACCATTCTCAATGTTTTCAACTACCATGATACTTAAATAAAATATATTCCTTTGATGTAGGGAAAAATTGGCTTTTCGCAAAAACATTATAACCATAGAGCCTCCACCAACCATATATGCATGTATTGATAGCATTTACTTGTTCACTGCTCTACTGTCTTATGTTGCCAGCATATTCCATGTGCTGACCCGTTCGGGCTACAACATATCATGTTGCAGACTTTCCAGACTAAGAGTAAGGTGCGCTAGGTCATTTGTCATGCACTTAGCTATGTCGTTGGAGTTGATGGACTCACTTTATCTTCCAAGCCTTCCGCTGTTATCTTATTTAGATGGCCTTAAGCCATATTTATTGTAATAAGTTCTCTTTTGAGATAGTCGATGTAATAAGTGTGTGATTGCCACTCTATTATAAAACCTTCAAGTACTGTGTGTGTCAGCATTAGCGATCGAGGGATGACACTTATACTCAGAGATTCGACCATCTGAGGTCGGATCGCTACACCCTACATTTTGGACAAGCGCGTCCCTAAGTCATGGTCCCCCTCCCATCGCCTCCTTTTCGCCATTCGAAAGCCCAGGCCGCTATAACCTCTCCGCTCCAGCCGTGAAAGCTCACCCTCCTCCGTCTGCCACCACACCTCTGCCCAGCCGGAGCCTCTTCCCCGATGACGTCCTCCACCGCAACAGCTCGACGTCTCTCATCCACCTCCCCGGATGAGGATCCGTCATCCATCTCGTCGTCCCGTTGTTTTAGCCGCCCCATCCTCCACCTCCAAGGAGTTGCTCTGGCGATCGCCTCGTCTATCGCGGCTGCTCCATCCCCACAGCGCCACCTTAACCTACTCCACCAGAACTGCAGCATCATCACCGAGTCCTCGGATGAAGCCGAGGCCTACTCGATGCCACCAAAGAGGTTGTACGCTCATCGCATCGCACCTTCTCCTTAACTCGACCTCCCGGCATCGACGGTGCTCCATCCTGTACCCCCATGGAGCGGCTACCTCAAAGCTGGCGCCACGGGCGACATCTCCACGGCGGCTCTCCCTAGTGCGAGGCCCCTTCAGCGGCGGTGTCCATACCAGCCGGATCTGTTGTTGCTGCTATGGCTGTCGCTTGGTCGCTCGCACTGCTCTGGCTCTTGCTCGCTCGCTCGCCCAGTTGCTGCTGCTTCAGCTCTCACTGCTGCTGCTTCCCAGGGTCTCGCTCGCTTGCTCGCGCTGCTGCTGCTCCAGATCTTGCTCGCTCGCTCGCTCGTGCTGCTGCTGGCCGGGGCGGCGGCGGACCGACGGTGGGGAGTTGTTTCGGGGCAGCAAGGCGGCGGCGGACCAGCGGTGGGGAGTTGTTTCGGGGCGGTGAGGCGGCGGTAGGGAGTTGTTTCGGGTGGCGAGGAGGCACGGGGTTCGGCCGGTGGTGGCTGGCGGCTCAGGGGCGTGCAGGTTGAAGATGAACTGCAGGCCCTCCCTAAACTATCCCATGTGAAGTGCCTCTCTGCTACCATTGCATTCAGTTTCGGCAGTAACATTCAGATTCCATAGTAAATTTCAGTTTCAACAGTTAAGTTTAGATTCAACAGTTTTTACCTCATCTGTTGTAGTCAGGTGGTTTTTGGTGATGTAAATTTTACATCTATCACTTTTTGGCAATGCATTTTACATCATCTATTAGAGATGCTATTAGAATCCCACTTGAGATTAACGATGTATCTCTTGTGCTACTTCAGCATTGACGTCTTACGGATAACCGGAGCTGCTCCAAGGACGGAACGATCCATCACAACAGAGCAGTGCCCTGGACGCCGTCTACAGATTCCTCAGATCTTCCTCCACACCTCCGACAGCCACCTCTGCCTCAATTTCTTCAGTGACCAACCCAATGATGCTGAGGTCGACACGGCTATGGCAAAGAGGTTGTAGACTTGTCGCATCACTTATTACTCTACATTCATGTCGATCCATTAGGACTATTGTGGTTCAACGGAAAAACATGGCAATAGGAAATTTTCCTGTGGCACTCTACTATTCAATTATTCATGCATTTTGCTGAAAGGAATGGAGCAAAACATCCACCCAGACCTACCTTTCAAAATCCTATGCATGAAAACAAGACCAAGTGCATTGGTGGCAGAATAACATTCTAAATGTACATGCTTTCATATGGTTTCACTTTATTTTGGCCATGTTTCTTTGCATTCCTCTGCTCCTCCTTTTCCTGTGAACCAAACACCCAAGTTGACAGAAATCCTGTGTTCACAAATGCTCTGTTTCCCATGTGCATTCCTATCCTATTCTGGTGTTTTTCCTCCTATCCCTACGTTTTTGGAATCATGCAAGCCAAATGAGCCCTTACAGAATTACTTCGGTTACAGGTAGGTGTTGAAGAAAACTTTGTGTGGTTTGTCCTGCTCCTGCAGCGACGTCGTCCACCTCACTTGAGCTGCTCCATCGATAGAAGCATCCACCAAACCAGACATCACGACTCCTGACTGTCTTTCGTCGCCTCAGATCTCCTTCCCTGCCACCGGCACCCACCACAATGGCATCACCATCATCGACTCAGTAGATGAACCTGAGGAGTACACGGGTCCAAAGAGAGGTCACACTCTTTTGTTTCTGCTTATGTTATGCATTGCTTAATATTACCTGCTACTTTATTGTCCTATTCACCTCTTCGACTCCAACTCAGGTCCAAATTGATGTTCAAACTTGAGTTCTAAATTAGTTGTGGGGCACATATCGAGGCAGCAATGAATAGTATCTCTGTCTAATATCTAGTTCACCTAAGATATGCCTATGTTGTTCATCTTGGGTGGGAAACAAATAGTAAAGCAATCATCATCTGTTTTTTATTAAATTAAAGCCATCATCAGCCTGCTATCATTATTTTTGGATCTGTCCTCTGGTTGTTAGCATTACTCTAGATTTCTGCATGCTCTCCTTACATAATCTCACTATATTTTTTTGTATGCATGTCAGATATTGTACACAGTCATGCTGAACATGTAGAGAAAAAGAGAAGAGTTTTGTGAGGCAATATAATGCCATGCAAACATCGCTCCATGGTGGGTTCAATGGCAAACCCTCCCCCCCTCTCCACATTGTAATCCAGAGGAAGATATTTTTTCTGAGGCGGATTCAGATGCAGCTGACCACTCCTATTTACCCCCCAAGGTGTTTGCTCTAACTTGGCATGATGATGTTAGTCATATCATGCATATGTTGCCTTGTAATGCCTACTTTTGACATCATATATGTCATATGCTTAGTTTAGACATGTTTTGTAATGCCACCTGTTTAGTTTCAATATCATATAAGGGAATTATGCAGTCTCATGTCTTTTAGCCAGCCATAATATATGTCGGAATGTGCAATGCCATCCTGTTGAACCAGGCATCATATATTTGAATGATATCTAGCCCATCCTTTTCTTCATTAAATTTCCATTTGTCGACAATGTTTGTACATTAAACTACTCTTCCTGTGAATCAGCCATTTGAGTGGGTGATGGAAAAATCTAGAGTGAAAACAAGGCCTTCAGAGCAGACAGTGCTACCTGTCATAGAAGATCTCTTGCTGGGTCCCAATAGCTCCTCAAAGATGGATTTAGAGACAGATGACTAGTCCTATTCCCCCACCGAGGTGTATGCTCTAACTTGGCACGGTTCTACTGCTCATATCATGCATATGGTGTCTTGCATTGCATAGTTTAGACATCATATACACAATATTCAATACCACGTTCTTAGTTCAGACATCATATATGCGATGCCCTCCGCTTAGCATATAAATCACATATGTGAATTAAATCATGCGATCCTGGTTACTTAGATAACATGTATGTGAATTATGTCATGCAATCCTGTTTAGTTAGTCATCATATCTTTGAATTATGTTATGCTATGCCATCCAGTTTAGATAGACATCATATATGTGAAATTATGTCATGCTCTCCATTTTAGTTAAACAATATGCATTTTAATATTTAATGCCCTCTTTTTTCCACACTATCTATTCACATGTCTCTCATACAATGTCTGTACATTCAATTATGTTTCCTGTTTATCAGCCATTTGAATTGGAGCGGGTGATGGCAGTATCTAGCGGAGTAAAAACACGGTCTTCAAATAAAACAATGCTACCTCTTGGTGGAGATAGCACCCCGGGTCTAAATGCACAAGAACCAGCCCTACCACACATAACCCATACTCTCGCAGATTTTACCCCTACTGTGATGGACAGAGAACCAGCTTCACCCAATCTAACCCCAACCCCAGTAGATAGTAACCCAGTTCCAGTTGACACGGCACCATCTCCACCACGGAGCTCCCAAACAAGAGCAGTTAGTAAGGCAGCTCCAGTTCCCAAAGCACCAGTACTACCACGGCGAACCCCAACTCCACCAGTTAGTACACTTATTCCTGTGGAGGAAGCACAATCAGCCATTCATAGTTTAGCATCTATCGCATTTGAAGTTGTTAAATCCTATGTGCGTATCTTCCCATCATGGAAATATTATACTGAAGATGAAGGAAAATGTCAGTTGCAGGTGTTTGTCCAGGAGTTATGTGTTTGTAATGTTGTTCATGGCAATTACTTTGCTTTGTCCCATACATTCTACCTCCATGATGGTTATAATACAACAAATTTTCCCATTTTTCTCTATAGAGAAGGACCGATTTGGAAACTCATGATGAGGTAACCTATGCTAATACCTCTGCTATCTGCAAGAATGCTTGGTGGCAGTATCGAAATTGCCTGAAGTAAACGTACTTCACTGGCAGAGAAACTCATAAAATTCCCTTACATTCTCCTGAGACACATTTACTGGACGATGACTGGGAACACCTTGTTCTTTATTGGTCCCGAACCAAGAATGTGGTAAGGTCTATGAGCTCATTTTATTTTAAGTACTATATGCTTGCGTCTTACTGTACTCTGTTCATGTAGAATAAGTGCTTAAACCTGAAGAACAACTGTTCTCATTTAAGATTCCATTGCTATTGTGCATAATGCTTTGCTCTTGTATCACTGTATTTACTCATACAAACTTATTTTTAAATTGAACTATCTAATGGAAACTCCAATGGCACTACAGGTATGTCTACGCATGTTTCTTTAACAGGTTTGCTCTTATAAATAGCTCTATTGATTTCAACTTCAATTGTGTATATAGTTGACTTCTCATATCATGCACATCACTAGCATCATAACAGGGCCAATAGTGTTGTTGTACATGTAGATGTCTGGACCCCGATCCTAAGTCACACCGATCTAGCATGTAACACTTCATATCACTTTGCGACCTCACGCACGGTATTCCCACGGGTGCCACCTTACCTGGCCCGGGACCATTTGCACCTTTTGGCTCACGTATATGATAATGTCGCTAGCATCCATATGACAGAGAACCCGGGCCGACATGACTAGTCGTGAACCCAAAGTGGCACTAACTTACAGGGACATGCATACACGAATCAACCTCGAGCATGTCGGTCAACAGCGTATGAATTTGGGCTGTAGCACTGGGCTAACAGGACTCCGAGAACCCGGGCTGTAGCAGGCTAGGCAGGAATCCGGATGTCACCGCGTGACATTTCCCCGAAGGGACAGACACAGGAACAAAGTGAATCACATGCCGGCCAGTCAAGTGTTCCAGAGCAGTAGTGCTGGGCTAGCAGGACTCCGGTGAACCGGGCTGTAGCGGACTACTATGGCTCATGGAAGCACAAGACTACATTTCCCCATAAGAGAGGCTACCAGGGATAAACAACTAGATTGTCGGATCCCACACATAGCAATACACGTTACACATACGCATAACATGCAAGTATGTGTTGTACAACATGGCATCACAACATAACTCAAACTCATATAGATAAAGGCCTAGAAGAGCCACATAGCATTCAATACAAATAGGGGTCTCATGACCCATCATTCAGAGCATACAAGCAACGGAAGCATTACATGTCTGAGTACACACAACTACAAAAGGAAAAGACTAAGAAGCCTGACTAAACACGACCCTCCCAAGGGTACAATATCATAGCTGGGATACAAGCTACTCGTCGAAGTCACTAGTGTAACCAACTTCAAAACATCAATAAGCAAACGTGAGTACGAAGGTACTCAGCAAGTCTTACATCAGAACTATCTACATATGCAACATTATCAACAAAGGGGGTGGTGGAGTCTTAACAGCATCAAGCCAGCTTTGACTCAATGGCTAACCTATACTACGAGTATCAGAAACTTCTTTGTGGTGAGAAGACGCACACGAGTCCACATATTCACCATATCAATACTCCACTATGGATCCGTTCCCGTCTCCCTACGAGAAGGCCATCCATAGCACTCACGCTTATCTTGCGGATTTTAGGGTATCCACTTCAAGTTGTCTATGTACTACATAAGTCCTCCAAGTTTCCATATACGAGGAAAACGGCTATTCGAATAGATAATGTTAACCCTGCAGGGGTGTACTTCTTCACACACGCTCTCGCCACTTATCGCCATGTACACGTCATGTACCTCGGCAACCTTCAAGCGAAGGTCGGGCGAGGGTGTCGGCCATGACCTGACTAACCACACAAGTCTCTTGTCCAGGTTTATCGCCTATTCGAGTTCCATCCGCAAGGAGTTCCGGCCGAAGTCTCTAGTACGGCCCCAAACGATGTGTGCAGGGTTCCCAAGCCCACCATCCGGGTGCCACTTGGTACACCGTGCCATGGTGCCTAGTCTGTCCCAAGCCCGTCCCGTCGGACACCACCTGGTAGACAAGTAGCACTACCTACAAACGCCAGAAACTAGTTGCAACTCCTGGACAGAGATCAAGTGGATTAATAAGCCGAGAGGGGCCGGATAACCGGAACCCAATGTGTGGTAGTAACTGGACTTGGATAACATACACAGAACTCGGTGCTTAGGGACGGTTTCAATGAGACAACCCACCATGTACTCCTACATGGCCTCTCATCGCTACCTTTACCAAAACGTGTTCACACACTTAGCCTTTATTGGTAGGACATGTTCACCACTCCGATTCATTCCCGATGAATCAGACCTGACACAACTCTAAGCATAGCTGGCATAAAGAAAACAAGCATGGATGAGTAGGCACATCAAGGCTCAAGCAACTCCTACTCATGCTAGTGGGTTTCAACTATTTACTGTGGCAATGACAGGTCATGCAGAGGAATGGGTTCAACTACCACAGCAGAAAGTAGCAGTTTGAATCGTTGTTGTCCTAATGCAGTATAAGGAGCAGGAGTGAGAGAGTGGGATTTATCGAAATGCTCAAGGGGGGTTGCTTGCCTGATAGAACGACGAAGGGGCACTGCTCCTCTGAAAGGCACTCGGGAACACCTTCCGGAGTGGAACCTATCGAGAAGAAATGGTGCCGGCGATCAACACACAAACAAATGCAACAAAATGATGCATGAACATGAGATGTGCAAATGCTAGTGTTTGGGCTAATGCAAGATACTACCAAGTTGGTTGAAGCCCATCTGAATCAAAGATTCAAATGCAATTCGAAATGAAGCATTTAAAATGCCCATATTATGTTTTCACTTATACAGCATGTATAATTTGGTTTCTCATGCATGTAACTGGCATAAATGGATTCCTTGCATTTTTCTGATAATTTTTCATATATAAATTATTTCATTCTCTGCTACGGTTGAATTTCTATGAATTTTAGAAGTTTAAGCAATATTCTGAAATTTCCTGAGTTAAAATAATTCCAGAAATCAATTATTGCGTCAACTCTACGTCAGCATGACGTAAGCGAGTCAACGGGGCTGACCAGGTCAAACCTGACCAGTGGGTCCCACTGGTCAGTGACCCAGTCAACTAACTAAGTTAGTTAGTCCTAACTAACTGGGCAGGGCCCACTAGTCAGTGACTGTAGTAGCTAATCTAGCTAGTTAATTAGTGCTAACTGGAGTAATTAGTTGGGCGGGTCCCGCAAGTCAGTGAGAGAGAGGGGGAGGTCAAACTGGGCAGTGGGGTCAACCCACGCCAGTCAAAGGTCAGCGGTCGCCGGCGTTTAGCCGCCGGCGAGTCCAAACGCGGCGGTGCGCTACGTGTTTTGCCTACAGGGGGCCATTTGGCACGCAGAGTGCAACTACGAGACGCGGACGCTCGTCCGCATCCAACCGTGGTGGTGGCGCGGCCGGGGAGTGGCCGGAGTGGCACCGGCGACGATGAGTGCGGCGGCCGGAGTTTGGCCAGGTGCGCACGGGGTGTTTTGGGGCACAACAGGAGCTGCGAGCGGGTCCGCTCGACTCGCCAGAGTGCACTGAGTGCAACGGCGAGCTCGGCTACGAGTGGCGGCGGCTGTGGCCACGACGGCGAGGGGCTGCGGCGGCGATGGCTTCGGCCGGGGTGGAAACCATGGCTACGACGCGGGAACAAGGGGGAGAAGAGAGGGGAAACAGGGATATGCTCATAGCGATTATGCAAAGCAGCACGGCGGGCTCAGGGGAGGCCTGGTGATGATGAATCGACGGTGGTGGACGGCGGAGCCCGAGGTGGAAGATGATGGCGATGGCGGCGTTCCAGGGCATCCGACGCCGTGCATCTTGTCAAGGAGGCGTAGCCCACAGCGGCAGAGCGCGTGGACACAACGGAGGGACTAGAGGGAGGCAGTGGCCATGGCAACGGCGAGCGGTGGCGTCGGCTGCGCTCGGGTGTGTGCGAGAGAGAGAACTGAGGAGGGGGAGGAGCTCGAGGGAGTGAGCGAGAGGGACCAGGGAGTGCGTGGCGACGTCCTGGGCGTCGAGGCAGCGGCGGGAAGCGGGAGGTGGCGGGGCGCGTGCTCGCGCGCCGCGGCCACGCGCGCGCTGTCCTCTTGGCGGGAGGTAGGTGGTGACTGGCAGAGGCCAGTTGGCTGGGCCTCTGCTGGGCCGTGGTGGGGCACCAGGTAAGTCAGGTAAGTTCCTTTCTCTCTCTCCTTTTTGTTTTCTGTTTTCTATTTTTCTGGCATTTGTTCTGATTTAGTAAAATACTAAATCATTTTATTTTCTTCTGACATTTTTTGCAGGGACCTAAGGGGTTATTCCAAAGCCCCTCAGCAAAAATCAGAATTTTTGGACATATATAAAATATATCACACATATATATATCCAAGGCAAATAATTATTGTATTAATTCCAAAAGGCCAAATAGATATTTATGGGCTCCTAAAATTATTGGTTTGAATTTTACCTCTGACCAATATTTTCAGAGAGCAACATGAACATTTTCTTGGTCCTTTTTGGAGCACTTTCTATCTGGGTCATTTCCAGAAATGATTTCTGAGGGTTTCACAAATCCCCATTTCAAATTTAAATAGAATTTAAACATGATGCACAAATGACTAACTAGTCTAGGTCATACCAGAACTAGGGATGTGACAGTAGACCTGTGGTACCCATCTGAAATCTTGTTGTACCGTTTAGTTTCCCACGCTTTGTATTCTTTCAGTGCTGCTTTCTCTTGAACTGATATGATTTGAATCGTGTCTCTATTTTGATTTGGCAAGACAATACAGTGACCATAAGACATAGATATATGTCTGTTTGATGCTTTTATAATGTACTACTCGGCAATAGAAGACTTGGTAGTTTAATCTTGTCCACCTTACTAATGAACCGGTTCACCGAAATGAGTTTCATATACTAGTACATGCTAAACATGTTATGTGTCTGCTTGTTTCTTCTTTTAGAATGCTGACAGAATATTGGGGAAGAGTGCCTTATTAAGTAATGATAAAGGAAGTAATGCAGATAAGGTTCAGGATTGTGAGACATCCCTGTTGGTCTCCAACAAAGCTGATAAAACAGCTAAGGAAAACTATCTTGAAGACAGTGAGGCAACCCCAAAGTCCTGTCTAGGTTTACTGTTCGAGTTACTGGCCACTACCGCTTGCACAAGCTATTCAAACTCACTATCTGAATCAGTTCGGTTTCTTGAGTCTCAGCTACAAGCTGAAAGATATCGATCAGCTGTGCTGCGACAAGAAGCAGAAGGACTGCAGAAGTCCCAGGAGCATTCAGATGCATACTTCCTGGTGCAACAGCAAGCGTTGGAGGATTTTAGCGCCAAACAGCACAAAGCTAATAAGCTTACTAAGCTTATTGCCAGCATGGTGGATACCCAGGATAACGTTTCTTGAGCTCTTCTGAAGTTGTTTCAGTTATGGACTTGTTTTGCTGCTGCGTTTATTTATACTGGTGGCCAATTTTGACGGCCAGTGTATGTAATATGCTGCTTTGTTCCCTATATTTGCACTGGTGGCGAACTTTGATGCCCAGTGGATGTAATGTGTGTAATAGCTATAATAGGCTAGCGTTAGTTGCTTTCTTAGTTATTTCCTTATTGTCTTGTTTAGTTGTTTGCTTGTAGTCACTGCAGTTCTTTTTCTGCATTTTTTTAGTGGCCACAATAACCTAGTTTTGGTAACTAGGCCACAATAATCATGGCAACACACGGACTGTTGTAACCATGGGCCTCCTACGGGCCGTAGGATCCGTGGGCCTTCTACGGGCCGTAGGATCCGTGGGCCTTTTACGGGCCATAAGATCCATGGACTTTCTATGGGCCGTATGATCCATGGGCCTTCTACGGGACATAGTATCCATTGGTCTTCTACGGGCCGTAGGATCCATGGGCCTTCTACGGGGCGTATAATCATTTCGCCAAACATGGGTAGTACTATTCGTGGACCATAACGGGCCGTTAATAGGTCATATTTGATAACGCTATGAGAACAGTCCAACGGGTTAACGGGCCACAAACGGGCTGAATGTAACCACAGGCTATATTTGACCCACAAACGGAATAGGCCAGTAACGGACCGTATCTAACCGAATTGTAGAAATGAGCCCAAGAATAAATGGGCCCTTAGAAGGCCGAAAGTTAACACAGGCTGGAAACGGCCGACAAAATAATGGGCCGTTAATGGGTATAAGCGATACACTGTCAATTATGGGCCAGCTGCATCTCGGGCCTTTAATGGGCCGAGAGTTACAAAGGGCCTCATATGGGCAGAAAGACATCATGGTCCATACATGGGCCGGAAGTTACAACGGGCTGGAATCTATTAGACGGCCTAGACGAAGCTACTAGGCTTAATTCCAATAGGCTGTAACGGGCCGGTAGAAAGCGGGCCATAAATGGTCTATATACGAACAGGCCATTAACAGGCTTTCCGTGGGCCGGCCCGTTACGAACAGGCCAGAATGGGCCTCTGTTGGGTCGTGCCATGTGTCAATGTACCATAGGCTCCTCCTGTCCAATGAGTGGATGACATCTGTCCGAATGTTGAGCCGACACGTGTTTCCTCCGGCCAATGAGAATTTTACATGTGGAAAATTTCCTTTGGTTCGGGCTGTTAACGGGTTATCGGATCCAAAACCGGACCCGATAGCTTAACAGCGTCCCGTTACGGTGGATGCCACATGTCGGTCACCCTTGACGAAAGCACTTCTATGACGCGCGATTTATCATCATGGAAGTGGACACTTCTGTGATGATAATTTTGGTAATGTCATGGAACACTTCTACGACAGCACAGGTATGACTATCTTGATTCTATCATAAATTTGTCATGGATGTACATGCATGACAGAAAACGTGACCTACTGTGACAAACACGTATCATCACGGAAGTGTCTTTTTTTGTAGTGCAAGGTTTCATGTGTTTCTGATATTTTTTAATTTTTTGGAATTAAAATGCTATGTCAGTCCATGCATACATATGCATGTCCATGTCGTGAGACAAATATGTTTGAAAATTCCTGCTAATTTAGTGCACATGGAATTAACTCGCACACAACTACACAGATATGATTTTTCAAACCGTTATGGTTAGGAGTTGCATGTAGATGTAGGTCAGATTTGAATTACGGTCATTAAATGGCTACAAAATCACTTAAATGTCTTTAAAAGGTGAAATGACCCCTAGAATTTTCCAAACTTTCACATTACAGTTGTAGTAGTGCATGTTAGATGTAAAAATTGAAGGCCGTAAGAGGAAGCTATCTCCCGTTCGTCATCAAACATGCATTGTTCCCTCTCAGAACCATGAGCCTTCTAGTGAGTTGCTCCGGTTTGTGCGGGGTGTGTGTCCAAACTTTTGTCAAACATGCCAAATTTTTTTACCACATCATCTTGGTGGCATGACATTACATCAACCAAGCTTTCATGTGTTTCTGATTTTTTTTAAATTTTTGCAATTAAAATGCCATGTCACTCCATGCATACATTTGCATGTGTCCCTGTCGTGAGATAAATATGTTTGAAAATTCTTTCTAATTTACTGCACATGGAATTAACATGCACACAAGTAGACAAATATGATTTTTCAAACCATTATGGTTAGATGTTGCATGTAGATGTAGTTCAAATTTGAATTGTGCTCATTAAATGGCTAGAAAATCACTTAAATGTCTTTAAAAGGTCAAATGACCACCAGAATTTTCCAAAATTTCACATTACAGTTGTAGTAGTGCATGTTAAACGTAGAAAAAATTGAAGGCCGTAAGTGGAAGCTATCTCCCGTTTGTCATCAAACATGCCAAAAAAATTACCACATCATCTTGGTGGAATGACATTACATCGACCAAGGTTTCATGTGTTTCTGATTTTTTTTGGAATTAAAATGCCATGTCACTCCATGCATACATATGCATGTGTCCTTGTCATGAGACAAATATGTTTGAAAATTCCTTCTAATTTACTGCACATGGAATTAACTCACACACAACTACACAAATATGATTTTTCAAACCGTTATGGTTAGGCGTTGAATGTAGATGTAGTTCAAATTTGAATTACATTCATTAAATGGCTAGAAAATCACTTAAATGTCTTTAAAAGGTGAAATGACCCCTAGAATTTTCCAAAATTTCACATTACAGTTGTAGTAGTGCATGTTAAACGTAGAAAAAAATTGAAGGCTGTAAGAGGAAGCTATCTCCTGTTCGTCATCAAGCATGCATTGTTCCCTCTCGGAACCACGAGCCTTCTAGTGAGTTGCTCCGGTTTGTGAGGGGTGTGTGTCCAAACTTTCATCAAACATGCCAATTTTTTTACCACATCATCTTGGTGGCATGACTTTACATCAAGCAAGGTTTCATGTGTTTCTGATATCTTTCAAATTTTTCGGAATTAAAATGACATGTCACTCCATGCTTAATTGTGTCACAGCCGTTAGACCAATATGTTTGCAAATTCCTTCCAATTTACTGCACATGAAATTAAATTGCACACAAGTAGACAAAATACGAGTTTTCAAAGCGTTATGGTTAGCTGTTGCATGTACATGTAGTTCAAATTTCAATTACGGTCATAAAATGGCTAGAAAATCACTTAAATGCCTTAAAAGGTCAAATGACCCCTGAAATTTTCCAAAATTTGACATGACAGTTGTATCAGTACTACAAAATTTCCCGTACATCTAAAACTCCATCCGTTGCCACTTTACTCCAAATTCGTCTTTCACAGCTAACATAAATATCTACAACATCACACAGAGTTGTTTTCTAGGAACCGTTTGCGATGAAAATATCTAGGTCTATTTAAGTCTCCCTCCTTAAGCTTCGCCGGCTCGTCTGCTCCAGTGCCGGCAACCCTCGAATCCATGAATCCCGATCCCCAGTCCTGCACCCCCTTCTTACAAAGATGACGACGTGGAAATGCTTCATGAAGGCCCATACGATGGCCGCGTCCCCCCCCCCCCCCGAGCGCCGCCGCCTACGCCGAGAGTGTCGCTGCATCCGCATTGAGCGTGGCCGCTTCCGCCGAGAGGGCGTCTGCGGTAGCTGACAGGGCAGCTGCAGCAGCCGAGTCGGCTGCAGTTGCTGCTAGGACGGCGGCTGCAAACGCCGAGAGCGCTCGAGCTGCCGTCCGTGCCGCTAATGTTGCCCTGGCCCGGGTCGAGGCCATCCACAGCAAGATCGAGGATGCACACGCCAAGATATTCCAGGCCACCTCAGACTCTAGCATGCAAACCATGTCTGAAAAGGCGGCGGTGGCCATGGAGCACCTACTTCCTCATGAGGTCACCGAGCGGGAGCTGGAGATGCAGGAGGCAGTGGAGATCGAGGAGTGTCGGGAGGAGGAGTTGCGCGTGGCCGAGATCGAGGTAGAGAAGAGTCTATCCGTCGAGGAATCGGTGGTAGAGTACCAACGCGAGCTCTGGCGCAGCCACTACTACGAGTACTACAACCTAGAGGGTGGCGCCGAGGACGAGGACGAGAACAAGGACGCGGTCGACTTCAGCAGGGGGACGCGGAGTCCACCAACAACGGCATGTCGCCAGGACAAGTCATCGACGTCTCATCTCACACCGGCGATGCATAGGCCGGCGCGTCGGCGGATTTGTTAAAACTATCCGTACTTAGGCTTTGTTTTTAATGCTGGTCTTTTGTTAGACAATGTTTAGGTCAACTAGCTCTGTTTAATTACTAAAATTGCTCGATTCAGTAAGTGTAGTCTGTCTGCGATACGCTCTTTTGTGTGCCCGAATTAGCAAGCGATGTTAAATTATGCAATGACGTACCCATGGAAATTTCCACCAAAATTTGAATTATCAAACTCATCCCATGCGCGTAAAGCAGAAGAATCATTTGATATGCACACAATTGTTCAAAGTGAATGGTCCGGCGGCACTGCGTGCAAAGTTTCCCTCCACATTTCAAAATTTTGGCCTACCGCCAAAATATCTACCCCCGCCCCCTTCCCCACCACCTTTTCTCCCTGACCACAAGTCACATTTCCCCTGTTTCCTCCTTCCTTCCTTGCTAAGCTATAGCCGCTTCCTCGTTCTCGCCGTCTCGCATCTTACCGCTGGGGTCACCATGGTCTTACCCGGTGGTTCCTCCTCCTACGACTACTCCTTCACCACCCGGGTATGCCTCTCTTCTCTCTCTCGGGCTATGACTATGAATGAAAGACTTTTACCTGGTGGTCGATTTGAGTCATTTCTTCCTCTTGTAGCTGCCTAAGACCATCAGTGGCAACGAATGGAGAGGGGTGGCTGAAGATCTATCTGCTCGTTGTCACCATCAATCACCATGCGAGAAGCTAGTTGCGTTTGATTCTGTGGACGGTGGGGGGAAGTTTCTGGCATGTGCAGAGAAGGTTAGACCCTCTTTCGTTGTTACAAATCATTTGTTAGAAGTGATTCAGACATTGTCACGGTCCCAACCCATTCATACCACACCTTCAACCAAATGCATCCTAAGACAGTGTCACAGTTTGTACCTAGTATCTTAAATTGTTGCCATCTCATCAGCGGTGCCATTAGAAAATTATTTGGCACCGCTTCAGTAGTTTGTGCAGCCAACTTTGGTCCACACATCTGAGCAGCCAAGCAGTAAAATACTAACTCTTTATGGCATGAAGGAACTGGGCATCGGAGCAACTACATGCTCCGGAGTCTGGGTCCCTGATTTTTTTCCGCTGCATCGGCTAGCCAGTGCAGGGCACCGGTGCGAGATGTAGCAACAGTTTTCTTTACCCCGGTTTTGGCATACATAGTGGACGACCTTAGTGCTATTAGTTCTATGTTACTAAATTTGTGCATGTACACACCTGTTAGTATCAGTTTGCTGTCATCCAAACACTATCACTATGATGTTGCAGTTATATTTACCTTCCTCATAAAATGTTTAATTTGTTATTTATTGTACGTGAGTAAGAACTTGTAGCGTTGTTGTAGTTAATTATAGCTTATGATGTTCTAGAATTTGGATGATGTCTCAGTAGCAATTAATTCATTTGCACATTGATCTTTTTGAGAAGATATGTCATAATTAACATGTTTCTACAGTTTTTCAAAATAATCATTGGTGATTTTTTATGTTGCTATAAGCCCATTTCCCCTACAATTTTTACTGATCTAGTTTTAAATATTATAGGATGAACGGAAGTATTCTTACTTGGAGTGGGTTGATCAAGAGTGGCCACAGTCTTTGAAGATGTGCCTAGCGAAGCTCTGGAGCATGTATGAGGAAGAGAACACATGTAGGCTTAGAGAAAGTGTTGTCAATGCTGAAGAATATTCGAAGATGCGAGATAAAAAGATGAAGGTGGAGAATGAGCTCAGATTTTTTAAATCAGACTTTGCAAAGATGGTGTTGGCGAAGGAGGAGGCACTTTCCCAGTTGGCCAGTGCAAAATAGGTTCTTACTGAACTGAAAGCAGAGGTGGATAAGGCGAGCCTGGATGATCTCGATTAGGGAATTGAATATATTGTTCTACTATTGTTCTTATGAAGTTGAACTAGCTATATGTTGTGTTGTGTTGTTTTCATGTAGCTATCGTACTGTGATGTTATAATATATTTATGTGCTTAATATGAAATTGGCAAACAGTTGTTCGATATGAAATGTGAATTTGTGTAGTACTGGAATTATTAATTGTAAACTAATAAACCTGCTAAATGTGTCATGGAACTTTGCAAACAGTTCTAGCAGTAAAAGCGCATGTGATGGATAGCCCAATGCCACACAGTTTTCTTCATCAAATCGTGTGTGATGTAGTTGATAAAAGCAAACAGTTAACCAAGGCAGAGCGTCTGTGATAGTTGCACCTTTCATACACGATCCTACACATAAAACTGTGTGGGATGTACATACGAACGGAAATGTTTTCCCTGGATTGACTGTGTGGGATGTACATAAGAGCAGAAATGTATTCCTTGGATTGACTGTGTGTGATATACATACCTACGGAAATGTTTTTCTCGGATTCACCATCTGGGATGTACATACCTACGGAAAAAAAATCTGGGATTCACCGTGTGGGATGTGCAAACCTACGGAAATGTTTTTCTTGGATTCACTGTGTGGGATGTATGATGACCCACAAGTATAGGGGATCAATTGTAGCTCTTTTCGATAAGTAAGAGTGTCGAACCCAACGAGGAGCATAAGGAAATGACAGGTAGTTTTTAGTAAGGTATTGTGTGCAAGTGCTGAAATTGTAAGTAGCGAGTAGTTTGATAGCAAGGTAATTTGTAACGGGCAAGTAACGACAAAAGTAACAAGTATGCAGCAAGGTAGCCCAATCCTTTTGAGGCAAAGGATAGGCCAAATGGTCTCTTATAATAAGCAAAGCGTTCTTGAGGGTACACGGGAATTTCATCTAGTCACTTTCATCATGTTGGTTCGATTTGTGTTCGCTTCTTTGATAATTTGGTATGTGGGTGGACCAGTGCTTAGGTGATGTTCTTACTTGAACATACCTCCTACTTATGATTAACCCTCCCGCAAGCATCCGCAACTATGAGAAAAGTATTAAGAATAAATTCTAACCATGGCATTAAACTTTTGGATCCAATCGGTCCCTTACGAAATAGTGCATAAACTAGAGTTTAAGCTTCTGTCACTCTCGCAACCCACCATCTAATTCCTACTCCACAATGCATTCCCTTAGGCCCAAATATGGTGAAGTGTCATGTAGTCAACGTTCACATGACACCACTAAGGGAATAACAACATACATACTATCAAAATATCGAACACATATCAAGTTCACATGATTACTTGCAACATGATTTCTCCCGTGACCTCAAGAACAAAAGTAACTACTCACAAATAATAATCATGCTCAAGATCAGAGGAGTATTAAATAGCATAATGGATCTGAACATAATGGATCCGAGGAGTATTAAATAGCATAATAGCATAATGGAACCATATAGTAATCAACTATAAGATGTAATCAACACTACTAGTCACCCCCAAGTACCAATCTATAGTTCCGGTAACAAGATTGAACACAAGAGATGAACTAGGGTTTGAGAGGATATGGTGGTGTTGAAGATGTTGATGGAGATTTCCCTCCCTAAGATGGGAGAGTTGGTGGTGATGATGATGACGATGATTTCCCCCTCCGGGAGGGATGTTCCCTGATACGTCTCCGTCGTATCTACTTTTCCAAACACTTTTGCCCTTGTTTTGGACTCTAACTTGCATGATTTGAATGGAACTAACCCGGACTAAGCTTTCAGCAGAATTACCATGGTGTTATTTATGTGCAAATACAAAAGTTCTCCGAATGACCTGAAACTTCACGGAACGTCTTTTCGGAAATAATAAAAAATCCTTGCAAAGATGAAGAACAGGGGGGCCACCACCTGTCCATGAGGGTGGGGGCGCGCCTGCCCCCCTAGGGCGCGCCCCCTACCTCGTGGGCCCCTGGAGCTCCTCTGACCTCAACTCCAACTCTATATATTTGGTTTCTGCAAGAAAAAATCAGAGAGAAGGATTCATCGCGTTTTACGATACGGAGCCGTCGCCAAGCCCTAAAACCTCTCGGGAGGGTTGATCTGGAGTCCGTTCGGGGCTCCCAAGAGGGGAATCCGTCGCCATCGTCATCATCAACCTTCCTCCATCACCAATTTCATGATGCTCACCGCCGTGCGTGAGTAATTCCATCGTAGGCTTGCTGGACGGTGATGGGTTGGATGAGATTTATCATGTAACCGAGTTAGTTTTGTTAGGGTTTGATCCCTAGTATCCACTATGTTGTGAGATTGATATTGCTATGACTTTGCTATGCTTAATGCTTGTCACTAGGGCCCGAGTGCCATGATTTCAGATCCGAACCTATTATGTTTTCATCAATATATGAGTGTTCTTGATCCTATCTTGCAAGTCTATAGTCACCTATTATGTGTTATGATATGTTAACCCCGAAGTGACAATAATCGGGATACTTATCGGTGATGACCGTAGTTTTAGGAGTTCATGTATTCATTATGTGTTAATGCTTTGTTCCAGTTCTCTATTAAAAGGAGGCCTTAATATCCCTTAGTTTCCGTAAGGACCCCGCTGCCACGGGAGGGTAGGACAAAACATGTCATGCAATTTCTTTTCCATAAGCACGTATGACTATGTTCGGAATACATGACTTCATTATATCAATGAACTGGAGCTAGTTCTGTGTCACCCTAGGTTATGACTGTTACATGATGAACCGCATCCGGCATAATTCTCCATCACCGATCCATTGCCTATGAGCTTTCCATATATTGTTCTTTGCTTATTTACTTTTCTGTTTCTATTGCTATCATCACTACAAAATACCAAAAACATTACTTTTGCTATCATTACCTATTGCTACAATTACCACTACTATCATATTACCTTGCTACTAAACACTTTGCTGCAGATATTAAGTTTCCGGGTGTGGTTGAATTGACAACTCAGCTGCTAATACTTGAGAATATTGTTCAGCTCCCCTTGCGTCGAATCAATAAATTTGGGTTGAATACTCTGCCCTCAAAAACTGTTGCGATCCCCTATACTTGTGGGTTATCAAGACTATTTTCTGGCACCGTTGCCGGGGAGCATAGCTCTATTCTTTGAGTCACTTGGGATTTATATATGTTTATCACTATGAAGATCTTGAGAGATCCAAAAACCAAGATTTATCCCTCAACTACGAGGGGAGGTAAGGAACTGCCATCTAGCTCTGCACTTGATTTGCCTTCTATTTTGAGTAAGCTTGCGACACCTAAACCTACTTCTGCTATTCGTTCTGATATGTCGCATGTTATTGATGATGCCACTTCTGCTATGCATGATACTTATCATGAAACTACTTCTATGCTTGATACTACTGTGCCACTTAGTGAATTTCTTGATCAACAACTTTCTAGGGCTAGAGAGAATGAAAATATTGAATCTGATAATATTGATGAAAGTGATGATGAAGACTTGCCTGTTATTCCTAAGGGTTATGTTTTTGATAAAGAAGCTTCTTTAGCTATTTTAGCTTTCAAAAATAGTTATGACCTTAAGAGGTTATTAGCTAAATGGAATAAGCAATCTCTAAATGCTAGGATGAAACCTGGCCCTGCTTTTGCTACTTTACCTATCTTTGTTACTGATAAGGATTATGAATTCTCTGTTGATCCTGATATAATTACTTTGGTTGAATCTGATCCTTTTCATGGCTATGAATCTGAAACTATTGTGGCACATCTTACTAAATTAAATGATATAGCCACCCTGTTCACTAATGATGAGAGAACTCGCTACTTTTATATCCTTAAAATATTTCCATTCTCATTAAAGGGTGATGCTAAGATATGGTTTAATTCTCTTGATCCTGGTTGTGTGTGTAGTCCCCTGGATATGATTTATTACTTCTCTGCTAAATATTTCCCTGCTCATAAGAAACAAGTTGCTTTAAGGGATATATATAATTTTGTGAAATTGAAGAAGAGAGTCTCCCACAAGATTGGGGGAGGATTCTCCAATTACTTAATGCCTTGGCTGATCATCCTATTAAGAAAAATGAAATACTTGATATCTTGTATAATGGACTAACCGATGCCTCCAGAGACTACCTGGATAGTTGTGATGGTTTTGTTTTCAGGGAAAGAACACCGGATGAAGCTGAAATTCTATTGAATAATATGTTGACAAATGAAAATAATTGGACACTTCCTGAGCCAGCTCCTGAGCCTATTTCTAAACCAACTCCGAAGAAGAGGGGTATTCTATTTCTCTGTCCTGAAGATATGCAGGAGGCAAAGATATCTATGAAAGAAAAAGGTATTAAAGCTGAAGATGTTAAGAATTTACCTCCTATTGAAGAAATACATGGTCTTAATTTACCGCCTGTTGAAGAAACATATGACCTTAATCCATTACCTATTGAAGAAACTCATGGCCTTGATAACCCGACACAGGTAGTAAAGGTAAATTCTCTCTATAGATATGATAAAGCTGAAATCCCATTTACTAAGTTTGCTAGCCCATGCTTAGATGAGTTTGATAAATTTATGGCTAAGCAAGCAGACTTCAATGCTTACTTTGCTAGACAATTGAAATACAATTCAAATATGCTTGAACACTTGGGTGATTATATGGCTAATGTTAAAGGTGAACTTAAACTTATTAGTAAACATGCTTCTATGGTTACCACTCAAGTAGAACAAGTACTTAAAGCTCAAAAAGATTTGCTCAATGAATTGAATAGTAAGAATAATGATTATGATGTTAGAGTGGCTACTAGAACTGGTAGAATGACTCAGGAACCTTTGTATCCTGAAGGCCACCCTAAGAGAATTGAGCAAGATTCTCAGAGAAATAATATAGATGCACCTAGTTCTTCTAAAAGGAAGAAAAAGAAAAATGATAAGACTTTGCATGCTTCTAGTGAACCTATTACTGAAACACCTGAGAATCCAAATGATACTTCTATTTCTGATGCTGAAACACAATCTGGTAATGAACCTGAAACTAGTGATAATGTTAATGATAGTGTTCATGATAATGCTCAACCTAGTAATGATAATGATATAGAAATTTAACCTGTTGTTGATCTTCATAACCCACAATCAAAGAATCAATGTTATGATAAGAAAGACTTTGTTGCGAGGAAACACGGTAAGGAAAGAGAGCCTTGGGTTCAGAAACACATGCCTTTTCCTCCAAAACCATCCAAGAAAAAGGATGATGAGGATTTTGAGCGCTTTGCTGAAATGATTAGACCTATCTTTTTCCGTATGCGATTAACTGATATGCTCAAAATGAATCCTTATGCCAAGTATATGAAAGATATTGTTACAAATAAAAGAAAGATAGCGAAAGCTGAAATTTCCACCATGCTTGCTAATTATACTTTTAAGGGTGGAATACCAAAGAAACTTGGAGATGCCGGTGTACCAACTATACCATGCTCCATTAAAAGAAACTATGTTAAAACTGCTTTATGTGATCTTGGAGCCGGTGTTAGTGTTATGCCTCTCTCTTTATATCGTAGACTTGATTTGAATAAGTTGATGCCTACTGAAATATATTTGCAAATGGCTGATAAATCAATTGCTATACCTGTCGGTATTTGTGAGTATGTGCCCGTTGTAGTTGCAAATGTTACTATTTTAATGGACTTTGTTATTCTTGATACTCCCGAGGACGATAGTATGTGTATTATTCTTGGAAGACCCTTTTTGAATACTGAAGGGGCTGTTATTGATTGCAATAAATGCAATGTCACTTTTCATGTTAATGGTAATGAGCATACGTGTCGGATTTCGGGTTCCGGCAGACCCTTGAGGTTCGAACACTGGGGTGCGCGCGCAGATTTCGCCTTCTACCTACCTGCACCCCTCCGCCTCGCTAAGATCTAAGCTATGGAAAGAACAGCACAAGAGACACAGGGTTTATACTGGTTTGGGCCACCGTTGTGGTGTAATACCCTACTCCAGTGTGTGGTGTGGTGGATTGCCTCTTGGGCTGATGATGATGAGCAATACAAGGAAGAACAACCTCACGAGGGTCTGTTCTTGGCTGAGGGGATGAACTGCTAGGAGGAGTTTAGTCACCCTTCTCTCTCTCTCTCTTCTCGATTCTCTCTCTGATCTCGATCCCTCTCTTCGATTTCGATCCCCCTCTCCGATTTCGATTCCTCTCTCCTGTGGGTGGCTAGTCCTATTTATAGGCAAAGGCCCTGGGCCTCTTCCCAAATATTGAGCGGGAAGGGCGCCAACAATTGGCCATTTTGAAGGGGAACATCTGGTACACTTATCCTGACTAAAGTTGTTCCTCGCCTGCCAAAGGCTCTGGTGGTGACGCTGGCTTGGGCTCCACAATGACTTCCTCCCTTTCGTTGGACTGGTCTTGGTCTCGTTGCACCGAAACGGGTGCCTTTGCTGGATGCTCTCGCCTGCGCTTGCTCCCTTTGCACCAAAGAGGAAAGGAGGACACTGGGCGGGCTGGCGCCCGCCTGGCACTCTTGGTCGTCATGGATTGCATCACGGGCACCTCGTGAGGTACCCCGCCTTGATCTCTCCGCCTCCTCGCGAGCCAGGCTGATGAGGCCGTGCCTGAGGAAGCTACGTGTCGCCCGCCCTGCGAGGCTTGGCCCCTCACGAGGGTCTTGGGTCTGTGTTGATGAAGACGGGCCGTGCTGGGCCCCCTTTGAGCCACGCCGTAGGCCGCAGGTGGGCAAGTCTGAGGACCCCCGTTCCCAGAACACCGACAATACGGTACACTTTCCGAGGAAACAACCTCAAGTTCATAGTATCAACTCTATTGGAAAATTTCCATCGATTATATATGGAGGTTTTGAATTTCCTCTTCCTACTGTCAAGAAGAAATATGATATTCTTATTATTGGGGATGTGCATATCCCCGTTGAGGTAACATAGTGTTATTCGAAATTTCTTCGGTTCCATGTTATTTGGAATGAGTTTGTTAACAAGACTTGATCAACCTTGTTAGTGGATTCCTTTTGATGAGCATGAGATGGATGAAACTAGAAGGCACAACTTTGTGTACCCTCCTTTTATTTTCTATTATTTATATTAAATAAAATAAAAATAGTATTTTCTGTCTGTTATCTGAATTATCCGTGCAATATAAAAATACCCCAAAAATAAAAGTTCTCCAAATGCCCTGAAATTTAAATATGATATTTTTCTAGAATATCTTAGAATATTTGGCACTGAGAACATAGCAGGAGGAGCTGGCACCTGGCCATGAGGGTCAGGGGCGCGCCCCCTGCCTCGTGGGACCACGGTGGCCCTCCTCCACTTATCCTTGCACCCACACACTCCTTCTTCTTCCCAGAAACACGAATATCCAGTTCATACCCAAGTCCAAGCTCATTTTGCTGCCATTTTCGATCTCCTTGCTCAAAGCACCTCTCACAAAACTGCTTGGGGAGATTGTTCCTTAGTATGTGACTCCTCCACTGGTCCAATTAGTTTGTGTTCTTGTACTTTATTCATTGCAAATTTTTGCTGCTTCGATGGCCCTGTTCTTGATCTTGCATGTCAAATTTATATGGTCAAAAGTAGTTTTGATGCATGATATATGCTCTAGGCACTTGTAGGAGTAGTTTCTATCAATTTTGTTGAGTTTATTTTACTTTTAGTTTGAAGTTACTAAAAATTTCAGAAATTTTTCAGAGTAAGAAACATGTTTAGGAAAATTTATCAAGGTGGCTCTTCAAGGAAACAAGAGCCCAGGCTTGCAATGCGTGATGCTGATGAAGAGTCGCCAAGAGACGCTCTAGTGCGTCCTTGTGATTGACCTTCGGAAAATTTTATGGATCGAGCGGGAATTAAGGAAGAATTTAACGCATATTTGCCTAACGCCGATCTTGTGAGCTTCGAGGAATAAAAGTGCAGCCAGTATCACTATCTCACTAGTTCCTTTGTGAGGTGGTTTGAATTTTCATCTTCACGTAATTCTCCAACTGTCATGTTTGATCTTTATGAAAATTCTTACACTATGGACTTAGAGGATTTTACCACTGCTTGCAAACTTCGACAATGGGGTAGTGTCAGGGAACCTCGCAAATCTGAATTTAGAGATTTTCTTGCTAGTATAACTATGGGGGAATCTAGATATATAACACAAGCTACCATAGGGAGCATTCATTTTCCTCCTATACATTATTTTGCTATCTTCATAGGTAGATGCATTAACGGTAAAGATGAAGCATGTCACATGTGTGTCCCCGACCTCAGTATTCTTAGGAGTGCTGTGTTGGGAGATAATCTTATAATTTGGGAGCCATTGTTGCATGTAGGTTGCATCTTAATAGATTTAATGGAGATTTCTTTGGTGGAATTTATGCAACCCGCATAGCTAATTTTCTTGGTATAGCCATACGTGAAGATGATATTGAGTTGCCCCCTGCTTATTTGGATTACGATGCTATGGTTCACCACCAGTTTGTTGAGAGGAATGAACCACCTCTCCAGTATCGCTTAATATTTGACAGACGTCGTGTTGTCCGTATTACTCTCCCTGCTCCTGCCTTCTTTGATTATCAGGCAAAAGGAAGATATATTATTACCAGAGAGGAGGCAGATAAGTACGAGAGGAGCGCGGAGGCCGCTCATCGCCATGCTGCAGCTCAAGAGGCGATAGCCGCTGCATCTCAGTACGATCCCAACTATTATTATGGATATCCGCCAGGCCAGCCGTGGCCATAGACCAACTTAGGCCAAAAGCCTAAGCTTGGGTGAGTACGTATTTCTCACCGACATTACATTTATGTTCACACACTCCTTTTTATGCTTTCTTCTTGTGTGTTTAATAAACCTTAAGAAAAACCAAAAAAATTAGTTCTAGCTTTTAATTAGTTTACTTTTCATGCTCGTACTAGTAATTAAAAGGAAAACCCAAAAAGATTTCATGTTCTTCTTTTGCTTGTTGGGAGCTTTCCCGTGTAAATAGTTTTATTTCTTTTCTTTTCTTTGGGGGTTGATAGGAGAAGACCATAATTAAATTGTTGAAGTAGCTCTTATATGCATTATTGTTGATCTGACAAAAGAGCCCATATTGCCTTGTCTTCTCCTGTTTATTGAATGCTTGCAGATTCTAGCTTAGTCCAATGCACGTCCACTATTATTATTATTATTCACATCGTTCGGTCGTGCAAGTGAAAGGCAATTATGACGATATATGATGGACTGACTGAGACGAGAAAATTTGGTATGAACTCGACCTCTCTTGTTTTTGTTAATATGATTAGTTCATCGTTCCTGATTCAGCCTTTTATGAATAAACGTGTTTGCAATGACAACTAGAGATCACAGTTTCTTGTGCCATGCTTGATTAGCTAGGAGCTTATAATGGTTTACCTTGTGTGCCAACATGCTATTAAAATGGTCGTGATGTGGTATGATAGGGTGGTATCCTCCTCTGAATGATTTAAGTGACTTGACTTGGCGCATGTTCATGCATGTAGTTGAAACAAAATCAACATAGCCTTCATGATATTTACGTTCATGGTGGATTATATCCTACTCATGCTTGCATTCGGTGTTGATTAATTTTAATGCATGTTCATGACTGTTGTCGCTCTCTAGCTGGTTGCTTCCCAGTCTTTTGCTAGCCTTCACATGTACTAAGCGGGAATACTGCTTGTGCATCCAACACCATAAACCCCAAAGTTATTCCATATGACTCCACCGTACCTACCTATATACGGTATCTACCTGCCGTTCCAAGTAAATTTGTATGTGCCAAACTCTAAACCTTCAAATAAATATCCTGTTTTGTATGCTCGAATAGCTCATGTATCAACTAGGGCTATCCGTATCTTCCATGTTAGGTGGGTTATTCTCAAGAGGAGTGGACTCCGCTCCTTACTCACGAGAAAGTGGCTGGTCACCGAGATGCCCAGTCCCATGCTTTATGCAAACTAAATCAAGATAATTGCAAACAAAACTCCCCCTGGTACTCTTGTTAGTTCGAGGCACTCGTTGTTTCGAGCAGGCCATGGATTGATGCTTGTTGATGGAGGGGGAGTATAAACTTTACCATTCTGTTTGGGAACCACCTATAATGTGTGTAGCATGGAAGATATCGCCATCTCTTGGTTGTTATGTTGACAATGAAATGATACCGCTCAAAATATTATTCACCTCTATTTCAAAACCGAGCTTAGGCACCTCTACAAATCCCTGCTTCCCTCTGCGAAGTACCTATCTATTTACTTTCATGTTGAGTCATCATCCTCTTATTAAAAAGCACCAGTTGGAGAGCACCGCTGTCATTTGCATTCATTACTGTTAGTTTACATTGAGTATGACTTGACTGGATCTCTTTTACCATGAATTACAATGTCTAGTCAGTCCTTGATCTTTAAAGGTGCTCTGCATTTATGTTTTGCGGTCTCAGAAAGGGCTAGTGAGATACCATCTTGTTATATCATATTATGATTGTTTTGAGAAAGTGTTGTCATCCGAGATTTATTATTATTGCTTACTAGTTGATTATGCCATTGATATGAGTAAACATGAGACCTATGCGTTATTGTGAATATGGTTAGTTCATAATCCTTGCTGAAAACTTGAATGTTGGCTTTACATATTTACAACAACAAGAGCAAACAGAGTTTGTAGAAGTTTTTCTTTATCACTTTCAATCTATCAACTGAATTGCTTGAGGACAAGCAAAGGTTTAAGCTTGGGGGAGTTGATACGTCTCCGTCGTATCTACTTTTCCAAACACTTTTGCCCTTGTTTTCAACTCTAACTTGCATGATTTGAATGGAACTAATCCGGACTGACGCTGTTTTCAGCAGAATTACCATGGTGTTATTTATGTGTAGAAACAAAAGTTCTCAGAATGACCTGAAACTTCACGGAACGTCTTTTCGGAAATAATAAAAATCCTTGCAAAAGATGAAGACCAGGGGGCCCACCACCTGTCCACGAGGGTGGGGGTGCGCTTGCCCTCCTAGGGCGTGCCCCCCTACTTCGTGGGCCCCCTGGAGCTCCTCCGACCTCAACTCCAACTCTATATATTTGGTTTCAGGGAGAAAAAAATCAGAGAGAAGGATTCATCGCGTTTTACAATACGGAGCCGCCGCCAAGCCCTAAAACCTCTCGGGAAGGCTAATCTAGAGTCCATTCGGGGCTCCGAAGAGGGGAATCCGTCGCCATCGTCATCATCAACCATCCTCCATCACCAATTTCATGATGCTCACCGTCGTGCGTGAGTAATTCCATCGTAGGCTTGCTGGACGGTGATGGGTTGGATGAGATTTATCATGTAATCAAGTTAGTTTTGTTAGGGTTTGATCCCTAGTATCCACTATGTTCTGAGATTGATGTTGCTATGACTTTGCTATGCTTAATGCTTGTCACTAGGGCCCGAGTGCCATGATTTCAGATCTGAACCTATTATGTTTTCATCAATATATGAGAGTTCTTGATCCTATCTTGCAAGTCTATAGTCACCTATTATGTGTTATGATTCGTTAATCCCAAAGTGACAATAATCGGGATACTTACCGGTGATGACCATAGTTTGAGGAGTTCATGTATTCATTATGTGCTAATGCTTTGTTTCGGTACTCTATTAAAAGGAGGCCTTAATATCCCTTAGTTTCCGCTAGGACCCCACTGCCACGGGAGGGTAGGTCAAAAGATGTCATGCAAGTTCTTTTCCATAAGCATGTATGACTATATTCGGAATACATGCCTACATTACATTGATGAATTGGAGCTAGTTCTGTGTCACCCTATGTTATGACTATTACATGATGAACCGCATCCGGCATAATTCTCTATCACCGATCCATTGCCTACGAGCTTTCCATATATTGTTCTTCGCTTATTTACTTTTCCGTTGCTATTGCTATCATCACTACAAAATACCAATAACATTACTTTTGCTACCGCTACCTTTTGCTACCGTTACCACTACTATCATATTACTTTGCTACTAAACACTTTGCTGCAGATATTTAGTTTGCAGGTGTGGTTGAATTGACAACTCAGCTTCTAATACTTGAGAATATTCTTTGCCTCCCCTTGTGTCGAATCAATAAATTTGGTTTGAATACTCTACCCTCGAAAACTGTTGTGATCCCCTATACTTGTAGGTTATCATTCCCCCGGCGGAATCGCTCCGCCGGAGGGCAAAAGTGCTGCTGGCAAAGTTCCGCCTTGAGGCAGTGGCGCTTCGTCTCGAAAGTCCTCCCCTTATTTTTTTTCTGGGTCAAAATGACTTATATACCAAAAGATGGGCACCGAAGGTGGGCCGAGGAGGCCACAACCCACCAGGGCGCGCCTGGGGGGCCTGGCGCGCCCAGGTGGGTTATGCCCACCTGGTGGCCCCCCTCTAGTGTTTATTAGCTCCAATATTTCTTAAATAATCCATAAAAAATCTCCGTGAAGTTTCAGCTTATTTGGAGTTGTGCAGAATAGGTGGCCTGACGTTGCTTTTCCAGGTCTAGATTTCCAGCTGCCGGAATTCTCCCTCTTGGTGTGTTCCTTGCAAATTATGAGAGAAAAGGCATTAGGATTACTCCAAAAAGCATTATTATGGATAAAAACATTATAAATAACAGCAAGAAAACATGATGCAAAATGGATGTATCAAGTCCCCCAAGCTTAGACCTCGCTTGTCCTCAAGCAAAAACCGAAATCGAAAAACATGTCCACATGCTTTGAGAGAGAGGTGTCGATAAAAACAAAATACGGACATAGAAGCATCATGTTGATTATTATAATAGCAACAAAATTAAGTAAAGGACTTTTATCATAAAACATTTATCATATACTTCTCATGAATAAGTAATAGTTCATCACACAATCGAAGTATAGAGCAAAAACTCTATTAGAAACCAACAAACTATGTTCTGAGTCAACTTTGCAACTACAATTCATCATCTTTTCAGGAAGAGTCACGTGTCGAAGCCTTTAGGCAAGTCCACATACTCAACCATCATATAGTCTTCTATGATTGCTAACACTCACCTCGTACCCATGAGCAAAACATTTCAACCGGACACATAGAAAGATAGGGGTTTATAGTTTCGCCTCCCAATATACTCACCTCAAGGGTGATGTTAACAATAACAACTCATGCTATCTATATTCAAATGGACATATGTGCCTAGATCTTTCATAGCCACATGATGCTTGCCAAAGGAGAAAAATAAAAGGAATAGAGGGAAAACTTTGACTCTTTGCATAAAATTAAATGCATAAAAGTAAAAGATAGGCCCTTCGCAGAGGGAAGCAGAGGTTGTCATGCGCTTATTTGTTTGCATGCTCAATCCATTAGTGCAAGAGAACGTCACGTTGTATTTGCCCCTTAAGATGATAACCTTTATTATGCAGTCTGTCGCTTTTATTCTTTGTCATCCAAGTTCGTACAACGCTCAATTTTCTCTTACACTAAATGATCTCACACATTGAGAAGCAATTTTATTGCCTTTTTGCACCGATGACAACTTACTTGAGGGATCTTGCTCGATCCCTAGGTAGGTATGGTGGACAGTTGAAAAAGATTTGGTTTTAAGGGTTTTTGGATGCACAAGTAGTATCTCTACTTAGTGCGGAATTTTTGGCTAGCAAAGATAGGGGGCAAGCATCACATGTTAAAGGATATATGACAATATAACTTCTATGTGAATATAAACAAACATAAACCATTAAGTTGCCTTCCTTGTCCAACGTCAACAATTTTGGCATATAATATTTTGATGAGGGCTCACAATCACAAAAGATTTCTAGGAGAGTATATTTATATGTGAATCTTATCTTCCCTTTTTAATTCTTTCATGAGTTGCATCACTGACTAATGCTATGTTTGTCATTCTCTAATAAAATTTTCTACTTATACTTTTCCTTATGTGGTGCTATCACCTACCATAGGATTAGTATATAATATTTTTATATTTATTTCCTTTCTTATTTCTTTATTTATTTGCAACATGAAAGCAAAGAAAGAAAAAACTCAAACTAACTTTATTATATATCTTGCACACGATTACAAGGATAGATCACTAACCAAACTCTCAAGGAAGAAAGGATATAACTAAACTTTTATTTCATCTAAATGCAAAAGATCAAACTAAGATAAGTAAAAGCAAAAATACAGTGGGATGATACGATACCGGGGAAGCTCCCCCAAGCTTGGCGGAAGCCAAGGGAAGTGCCCATACCCGATACTCAGTTCTCCTTTGGTGGTGAAGATGATGATGGTGGTGGTGAAGTGATCCTATCTTTAAGCATTAGAAGATTCTCCAATCGACGGATGACGCTCCTGAGGTGGGTGATGTGCTCTTGATGCAAAATATTCTCACGAGTGAGATACTTATTTTGTATGTGAACTATTTCAATGATGCGAAAGGCTTCAATCTCAGCAGGAGTAAGGAGAGTAAGGAAGGGTTTAAGGATATCTTCCTCCTCCTCGGCCAGCAATGCTTGTGCTGCCACCGGGGGTGGATCTACGGTAGATTCCTTGCCCTTGTCTCCCTTGACGACCTCCGTGGGCTCTGATACGTCTCCAACGTATCTATAATTTATGAAGTATTCATGCCATGTTTACAATAGTTTTATAGAATTTTGGTATGATTTGATTAGAACTAACCCGGACTGATGTTGTTTTTAGCAGAACTACCGTGGTGTTGTTTTTGTGCAGGAATAGAAGTTCTCGGAATGCGATGAAAATCAACGGAGAATTTTTCTGGAAAATATAAAAAATACTGGAACAAAAATCTGCCGGAGGGGAGTCCCGTGAGCCCCACGAGGGTGGGGGCGCGCCCACCCCTTGGGCGCGCCCCTGTGCCTCATGGACTTCCTGTGGGGGCCCTGACTTGTTCTCGACGCCAACCTCTCCTATAAATACCCAAACCTCCAGAAATTAACCTAGATTGGAATTTCCGCTGCTGCAAGCCCCCGTAGCCATGAGAAATCAATCTAGGCCCTCTCTGGCACCCTGCCGGAGGGGGCCATCATCAGCGGAGGGCATGGAGGAGGATCCCAGAGGGGCCATCATCACCATGAAGGCCAAGGACTAGAGGGGGAACCTCTCCCCATCTAGGGGGAGGCCATGGAGGAGGAAGCACAAGGGGGAGAACCTCTCCTCCTCTCTCTCGATGGCACTGGAGTGCCATCGGGAGGGGAATCATCACCGCGGTGATCGTCTTCATCAACATCACCATCCTCATCTCTTTTACACGGTCCACTCTCCCGCACCCCGCTGTAATACCTACTTGAACATGGTGCTTTATGCCACATATTATGATCCAATGATGTGTTGCCATCCTATGATGTTTTGAGTAGATATCATTTGTCTTTGGGTTGATTGATGATCTAGATTGGTATGAGTTGTATGTTTTATTTTGGTGTTGTCCTATTGTGCCTTCCGTGTCACGCAAACGTGAGGGATTCCCATTGTAGGGTGTTGCAATACGTTCATGATTCACTTATAGTTGGTTGCTTGAGTGACAGAAGCATAAACCCGAGTAAGTGGGTTGTTGCGTATGGGATAAAGGGAACTTGATGCTTTAATGGTATGGTTGGGTTTTACCTTAATGATCTTTAGTAGTTGCGGATGCTTTCTAGAGTTCCAATCATAAGTGCATATGATCCAAGAAGAGAAAGTATGTTAGCTTATGCATCTCCCTCATATGAAATTGCAATGACGACTACTGGTCTTGTTTACAATTGCTTAAGACAATTCTGCTCAACGATCCACCATTATTCCACACTCGCTATTTATAATATTTAGTAATACATTCTAACTTTATGATAACAACACCTACTTTTATATTTTAGCTCTCCGATATCATGCAAAGTTATCCTGTTCATACCCACAACGTAGTTTTATTTCTTGTTTCTAGTTGGTAGCAAACGCTCGGTGTATGTAGAGTCGTATCAGTGGCAGATAGGGCTTGAGAGAATATTGATCTTACCTTTAGCTCCTTGTGGGTTCGACACTCCATACTTATCACTTCCACGTTTGGTAATTGCTACTTTGATGTGCTACACTTGGGGATTATCAAGCTCTTTTCTGGCGCCGTTGCCGGGGAGCAATAGCGTGGGGTTGATATTTTCGTGTGTGCTTGTTTGCTTTCTTCACTAAGTATATTTTGTTTTTCCTTTTTTGTTTCTGTTTAGTTGTGGGTGAAACATTTCAAAATTAAGAATGAAAATACAAAAAAAATTACTTGCCTCTCATGCCTAAAAAGTTTTCCAATAAGAGAACTGATTGGAAGATTATGCATTGAAGAAATGAGGGTTGACCTTGAGCACTTGTGTTCATGCTCAGGAAAACAATGTAAAAAATTTCATGGAAGCTTCTCTGAAAATAATTATTCCCTTGTATATATCCATTGTATTATAAAAATAATGTGCCAAGCCTTGGTTTTAGGATGATTGGATTGCTTCTTTACTATGTACAGTACAAAAACAGAAACTTTGGCTGTAGCGCGTGATTGTACATTTTTTACTGGAAAGTCAAATGGGTCTGAAACTTTTTGAACATTACTTCTGTATAAATTGTTTAAATTTTCATATTTGTTTAGAATTTGTTGGAGTTACAGAAGTTTACTAAACTTCTAGATTACTATAGACTGTCCTATTTTTGACAGATTCTGTTTTCTATGAGTTGTTCACTCATTTTGATGAATCTATGGGTAGTATCGGGGGGTATCAACCATGGCAAAGTTGGAATATAGTAGATATAGTTATAATATGAAATTGGAATGAGTTTGCAACAGTACCTAAAGGTAGTGATTTGCTTTATTATACTAATGAATCTCACAAAGTTTTTGTTAAAGTTTTGTGTGGATGAAGTGTTCGAAGAACGAGGAGTTATCGATGTGAGAAGAATAAAGAGAGGCAAGAGCTCAAGCTTGGGGATTCCCAAGGCACGCCAAGCAAATATTCTAAGGATACTCAAGCATCTAAGCTTGGGGATGCCCCGGTTGGCATCCCATCTTTCTTCTTCAACAATTATCGGTATACCTCGGTTTTTGTTTTGTTCACATGATTTGTGTCCTTTGTGTTTTTTGTTTTTCCTTTATGAACCATTCTAGTATGATATAATTCTTCATGTGCTTCACTTATATCTTTTAAGTGTGATCTTATAGAATTGCTCTTTGTGCTTCACTTAAATCTTTTGAGTATGGTTTTATAGAATGCTTCGTGTGCTTCACTTATATATTTTGAGCTTGGATATTGGTTAGTCTAGATTAATTGTAGAATTCTCCATGAACTTAACTTATATATTTTGGAGTATGAATAATACTATCATCTAAAGTGGATTTAGAAGAAGTTTGCTCCCATTATTCCGAATGAGGAGAATTTTGCTTATGTGGAGAGTAGTGAAATTTCTATGCTCGTAGATCATGAAAAGAATGCTTTACGTGATGGTTATATTGTTGAACTCATTCATGATGCTACTGAAAAATTATTATGAGGGAGAAATACATGTTTGTAGGAGTTTCAATAATATCAAGTTTCCTCTCTATATGCTTAAAGTTTTGAAGTTATACTTGTTCTGACTTCCTATGCTAGTTGATTCTTGTTCCCATAAATTGTGTGCTCACAAAATCCCTAGGCATAGGAAGTGGTTAGGTTTATATGTGCTAGTCATATTTTTCATGATTCTCTCTTTATGTTTCAATTCTTATATTTTATGTGAGCATCATTGAAATCATCATGCCTAGCTAAAAGGCATTAAAGAAAAACGCTTGTTGGGAGACAATCCAATATTTACCCTTACTGTTTTTGTGTGTTCTCATGATTAAGCTACTGTGTTAATCATGTATTATAGATTTTGTTTCAATAAAGTGCCAAGTAAGACCTTTGGGAAGACTTGGGTGAAAGTTAATGTGATCTTGCTGTAAAAAACAGAAACTTTGCGCTCACGAGATTAGCTGTCATTTTTTACAGAAGAGTGCGATTGAGTTGATTCTCTTTTCAGAAGATTAATAGACAAATTCCTCACGTCCACCAATTTATTTACTAATTTTTGGAGTAGCATAAGTATGGTTGGTGTTCAGATCATTACAGACTGTTCTGTTTCTGACACATTCTGTTTTCATTGCATAGTTTGCTTGTTTTCTAGTTTCTATGGCTTATATTTCTCAATATAAATTGTAGAAATGATATGGTGCAGAAGGCATTGTGTGAGAAAAATTATGAACCTTGTCTTTTACAGTACCAAAGTGAATGGTTTACTCTTTATCATACTAACCTATCTCACGAAGTTCCATTAAGTTTTGTGTGATTGAAGTTTTCAAGCTTTGGGTGAGATATCGATACGAGGAGAATAAGGAGTGGAAAGACCCTAAGCTTGGGGATGCCCAAGGCACCCCAAGGTAATATTCAAGGAAGACTCAAGCGCCTAAGCTTGGGGATGCCCCGGAAGGCATCCCCTCTTTCGTCTTCAAAACTATCGGTATACCTTACTCGGAGCTATATTTTTATTCGTCACATGATATGTGTTTTGCTTGGAGCATATTTTCAATTTTACTTGCTGTTTGAATAAAATCATTGGATCTGAAATCTTGAATGAAAAAGAATCCTCCCATGGCTAGTTAATTATTTGACTACTCAGTATTCTTCACTTATATCTTTTTGGAGTAGTTTGTCATTTACTCACATGCTTCACATATATCCTATGAGTAAATGGTTGAATGAATTGAATATCATAAATCTGAATTTATATACGTTTCATATGCTTACAACATGGGGAGTAATGACTTCACACATAATAAGTATAGGTAGTAAACTTATTGGAAGTTAGCAAACGCAGAATTGGTCACTTGAACAATTCATGAAAGAATATTGAAGGAAGAGAGATTTCACATATAAATATACTATCTTGGACATCTTTTGCAATTGTGAGCACTCATTAAAATATGACATGCTAAAAGGTTGATGTTGGATAAGGAAGACAACTTAATGGGTTATGTTTTCCTATATACGAAACGTTATATTGTCTTGGATCATCCAACATGTTGAGCTTGCCTTTCCCTCTCATGCTAGCCAAATTCTTTGCACCAAGTAGAGATACTACTTGTGCTTCCAAATATCCTTAAACCAGTTTTGCCATGAGAGTCCACCATACCTACCTATGGATTGAGTAAGATCCTTCAAGTAAGTTGTCATCGGTGCATGCAATAAAAATTGCTCTCTAAATATGTATGATCTATTAGTGCGAGGAAAATAAGCTTTATACGAACTTGTGATAGGGAAGAAATAAAAGCGACGGATTGCATAATAAAGGTCTTTATCACAAGAGGCAATATAAAGTGACATTTTTTTGCATTAAGATTTTGTGCATTCAACCATAAAATCACATGAAAACCTTCCGCTTCCCTCTGTGAAGGGCCTATCTTTTACTTTTACCTTCTACCCTTATACAAGAGTCATGGTGATCATTACCTTTCCTTTTTACACTTTTTCCTTTGGCAAGCACTTTGTGTTGGAGCGATCCGGATATATAATCCACTTGGATGTAGGTTTTCATAAATTATTATTGTTGACATTACCCTAGAGGTAAAAGGTTGGGAGGCGAAACTATAAGCCCCTATCTTTCTCTGTGTCCGATTAAAACTTTGAACCCATAAATATCACATGAGTGTTAGCAATTGTGAAAGATTAAATGATAGTTGAGTATGTGGAGTTTGCTGAATCAAAGATCTTACATAGACCCTTCCCGAAAATAAGATGAATTGCAATTGTTTGATGACTAAGAGCACGGTTTGTAAGTTTTCAAGAAAGTTTATGATCTATACTTTAACATGTGAATAGCTTGTTACTTGGTCATGAGAAGTTTTATGAGTTGAGCTACTGTTAAAGTGATTGGAACTATCATTGATCAAATTTATGCACTTGCTAGCATTCACACTTCATAAATTATTTCATTTATCATTTACCTACTCAAGGACGAGCAGGAATTAAGCTTGGGGATGCTGATACGCCTCCAATATATCTATAATTTATGAAGTATTCATGCCATGTTTACAATAGTTTTATATAATTTTGGTATGATTTGATTAGAACTAACCCGGACTGACGCTGTTTTCAGTAGAACTACCGTGGTGTTGTTTTGTGCAGAAATAGAAGTTCTCGGAATGCGATGAAAATAAACGGAGAATTTTTCTGGAAAATATAAAAAATACTGGAACAAAAATCTGCCGGAGGGGAGTCCCATGGGCCCCATGAGGGTGGGGGCGTGCCCCCCTAGGCGCACCCCTGTGCCTCGTGGACTTCCCGTGGGGCCCCCTGACTTGTTCTCGATGCCAGCCTCTCCTATAAATACCCAAACCTCTAGAAATTAACCTAGATCGGAAGTTCCACCGCTGCAAGCCTTTGTAGCCACGAGAAATCAATCTAGGCCCTCTCTGGCACCCTGTCAGAGGGGGCCATCATCACCGGAGGGCATGGAGGAGGATTCCAGAGGGGCCATCGTCACCATGAAGGCGAAAGACTAGAGGGGAACCTCTCCCCATCCAGGGGGAGGCCATGGAGGAGGAAGCACAAGGGGGAGAACCTCTCCTCCTCTCTCTTGGTGGCACCGAAGTGCCATCGGGAGGGGAATCATCGCCGCGGTGATCGTCTTCATCAACATCACCATCAACATCACCATCATCATCACCATCCTCATCTCTTTTACGTGGTCCACTCTCCCGCACCCCGCTGTAATCCCTACTTGAACATGGTGCTTCATGCCACATATTATGATCCAACGATGTGTTGCCATCCTATGATGTTTTGAGTAGATATCCTTTGTCTTTGGGTTGATTGATGATCTAGATTGGTATGAGTTGTATGTTTTATTTTGGTGTTGTCCTATTGTGCCCTCCGTGTCGCGCAAGCATGAGGGATTCCCGCTGTAGGGTGTTGCAATACGTTCATGATTCGCTTATAGTGGGTTGCTTGAGTGACAGAAGCATAAACCCGAGTAAGGGGGTTGTTGCGTATGGGATAAAGGGGACTTGATGCTTTAATGCTATGGTTGGGTTTTACCTTAATGATCTTTAGTAGTTGCGGATGCTTTCTAGAGTTCCAATCATAAGTGCATATGATCCAAGAAGATAAAGTATGTTAGCTTATGCCTCTCCCTCATATGAAATTGCAATGACGACTACTGGTCTTGTTAACAATTGCCTAAGACAATTCTGCACACCGATCCATCATTATTCCACACTCGCTATTTATAATATTTAGTAATATATTCTAACTTTATGATAACAACACCTACTTTTATATTTTAGCTCTCCGATATCATGCAAAGTTATCCTGTTCATACCCACAACGTAGTTTTATTTCTTGTTTCTAGTTGGTAGCAAACGCTCGGTGTATGTAGAGTCGTATCAGTGGCAGATAGGGCTTGAGAGAATATTGATCTTACCTTTAGCTCCTTGTGGGTTCGACACTCCATACTTATCACTTCCACCTTTGGTAATTGCTACTTTGATGTGCTACACTTGGGGATTATCAAGCTCTTTTCTGGCGCCGTTGCCGGGGAGCAATAGCGTGGGGTTGATATTTTCGTGTGTGCTTGTTTGCTTTCTTCACTAAGTATATTTTGTTTTTCCTTTTTTGTTTCTGTTTAGTTGTGGGTGAAACATTTCAAAATTAAGAATGAAAATACAAAAAAATTACTTGCCTCTCATGCCTAAAAAGTTTTCCAATAAGAGAACTGATTGTAAGATTATGCATTGAAGAAATGAGGGTTGACCTTGAGCACTTGTGTTCATGCTCAGGAAAACAATGTAAAAAATTTCATGGAAGCTTCTCTGAAAATAATTATTCCCTTGTATATATCCATTGTATTATAAAAATAATGTGCCAAGCCTTGGTTTTAGGATGATTAGATTGCTTCTTTACTATGTACAGTACAAAAACAGAAACTTTGGCTGTAGCGCGTGATTGTACATTTTTACTGGAAAGTCAAATGGGTCTGAAACTTTTTGAACATTACTTCTGTATAAATTGTTTAAATTTTCATATTTGTTTAGAATTTGTTGGAGTTACAGAAGTTTACTAAACTTCTAGATTACTATAGACTGTCCTATTTTTGACAGATTCTGTTTTCTATGAGTTGTTCACTCATTTTGATGAATCTATGGGTAGTATCGGGGGGTATCAACCATGGCAAAGTTGGAATATAGTAGATATAGTTATAATATGAAATTGGAATGAGTTTGCAACAGTACCTAAAGGTAGTGATTTGCTTTATTATACTAATGAATCTCACAAAGTTTTTGTTAAAGTTTTGTGTGGATGAAGTGTTCGAAGAACGAGGAGTTATCGATGTGAGAAGAATAAAGAGAGGCAAGAGCTCAAGCTTGGGGATTCCCAAGGCACGCCAAGCAAATATTCTAAGGATACTCAAGCATCTAAGCTTGGGGATGCCCCGGTTGGCATCCCATCTTTCTTCTTCAACAATTATCGGTATACCTCGGTTTTTGTTTTGTTCACATGATTTGTGTCCTTTGTGTTTTTTGTTTTTCCTTTATGAACCATTCTAGTATGATATAATTCTTCATGTGCTTCACTTATATCTTTTAAGTGTGATCTTATAGAATTGCTCTTTGTGCTTCACTTAAATCTTTTGAGTATGGTTTTATAGAATGCTTCGTGTGCTTCACTTATATATTTTGAGCTTGGATATTGGTTAGTCTAGATTAATTGTAGAATTCTCCATGAACTTAACTTATATATTTTGGAGTATGAATAATACTATCATCTAAAGTGGATTTAGAAGAAGTTTGCTCCCACTATTCCGAATGAGGAGAATTTTGCTTATGTGGAGAGTAGTGAAATTTCTATGCTCGTAGATCATGAAAAGAATGCTTTACGTGATGGTTATATTGTTGAACTCATTCATGATGCTACTGAAAAAATTTATGAGGGAGAAATACATGTTTGTAGGAGTTTCAATAATATCAAGTTTCCTCTCTATATGCTTAAAGTTTTGAAGTTATACTTGTTCTGACTTCCTATGCTAGTTGATTCTTGTTCCCATAAATTGTGTGCTCACAAAATCCCTAGGCATAGGAAGTGGTTTAGGTTTATATGTGCTAGTCATATTTTTCATGATGCTCCCTTTATGTTTCAATTCTTATATTTTATGTGAGCATCATTGAAATCATCATGCCTAGCTAAAAGGCATTAAAGAAAAACGCTTGTTGGGAGACAATCCAATATTTACCCTTACTGTTTTTGTGTGTTCTCATGATTAAGCTACTGTGTTAATCATGTATTATAGATTTTGTTTCAATAAAGTGCCAAGTAAGACCTTTGGGAAGACTTGGGTGAAAGTTAATGTGATCTTGCTGTAAAAAACAGAAACTTTGCGCTCACGAGATTAGCTGTCATTTTTTACAGAAGAGTGCGATTGAGTTGATTCTCTTTTCAGAAGATTAATAGACAAATTCCTCACGTCCACCAATTTATTTCATAATTTTTGGAGTAGCATAAGTATGGTTGGTGTTCAGATCATTACAGACTGTTCTGTTTCTGACACATTCTGTTTTCATTGCATAGTTTGCTTGTTTTCTAGTTTCTATGGCTTATATTTCTCAATATAAATTGTAGAAATGATATGGTGCAGAAGGCATTGTGTGAGAAAAATTATGAACCTTGTCTTTTACAGTACCAAAGTGAATGGTTTACTCTTTATCATACTAACCTATCTCACGAAGTTCCATTAAGTTTTGTGTGATTGAAGTTTTCAAGCTTTGGGTGAGATATCGATACGAGGAGAATAAGGAGTGGAAAGTCCCTAAGCTTGGGGATTCCCAAGGCACCCCAAGGTAATATTCAACAAAGACTCAAGCTCCTAAGCTTGGAGATGCCCCGGAAGGCATCCCCTCTTTCATCTTCAAAACTATCGGTATACCTTACTCGGAGCTATATTTTTATTCGTCACATGATATGTATCTTGCTTGGAGCATATTTTCGATTTTACTTGCTGTTTGAATAAAATAAGTGGATCTGAAATCTTGAATGAAAAGGAATCCTCCCATGGCTAGTTAATTATTTGACTACCCATTATTCTTCACTTATATCTTTTTGGAGTAGTTTGTCATTTACTCACATTCTTCACATATATCCTATGAGTAAATGGTTGAATGAATTGAATATCATAAATCTGAATTTATATACGTTTCATATGCTTACAACATGGGGAGTAATGACTTCACACATAATAAGTATAGGTAGTAAACTTATTGGAAGTTAGCAAACGCAGAATTGGTCACTTGAACAATTCATGAAAGAATATTGAAGGAAGAGAGATTTCACATATAAATATACTATCTTGGACATCTTTTGCAATTGTGAGCACTCATTAAAATATGACATGCTAAAAGGTTGATGTTGGATAAGGAAGACAACTTAATGGGTTATGTTTTCCTATATACGAAACGTTATATTGTCTTGGATCATCCAACATGTTGAGCTTGCCTTTCCCTCTCATGCTAGCCAAATTCTTTGCACCAAGTAGAGATACCACTTGTGCTTCCAAATATTCCTTAAACCAGTTTTGCCATGAGAGTCCACCATACCTACCTATGGATTGAGTAAGATCCTTCGAAGTAAGTTGTCATCGGTGCATGCAATAAAAATTGCTCTCTAAATATGTATGATCTATTAGTGCGAGGAAAATAAGCTTTATACGAACTTGTGATAGGGAAGAAATAAAAGCGACGGATTGCATAATAAAGGTCTTTATCACAAGAGGCAATATAAAGTGACATTTTTTTGCATTAAGATTTTGTGCATTCAACCATAAAAGCACATGAAAACTTCCGCTTCCCTCTGTGAAGGGCCTATATTTTACTTTTACCTTCTACCCTTATACAAGAGTCACGGTGATCATTACCTTTCCTTTTTACACTTTTTCCTTTGGCAAGCACTTTGTGTTGGAGCGATCCGGATATATACATCCACTTGGATGTAGGTTTTCATAAATTATTATTGTTGACATTACCCTAGAGGTAAAAGGTTGGGAGGCGAAACTATAAGCCCCTATCTTTCTCTGTGTCCGATTAAAACTTTGAACCCATAAATATCACGTGAGTGTTAGCAATTGTGAAAGATTAAATGATAGTTGAGTATGTGGAGTTTGCTGAATCAAAGATCTTACATAGACCCTTCCCGAAAATAAGATGAATTGCAATTGTTTGATGACTAAGAGCACGGTTTGTAAGTTTTCAAGAAAGTTTATGATCTATACTTTAACATGTGAATAGCTTGTTACTTGGTCATGAGAAGTTTTATGAGTTGAGCTACTGTTAAAGTGATTGGAACTATCATTGATCAAATTTATGCACTTGCTAGCATTCACACTTCATAAATTATTTCATTTATCATTTACCTACTCAAGGACGAGCAGGAATTAAGCTTGGGGATGCTGATACGCCTCCAATATATCTATAATTTATGAAGTATTCATGCCATGTTTACAATAGTTTTATATAATTTTGGTATGATTTGATTAGAACTAACCCGGACTGACGCTGTTTTCAGCAGAACTACCGTGGTGTTGTTTTTGTGCAGAAATAGAAGTTCTCGGAATGCGATGAAAATAAACGGAGAATTTTTCTGGAAAATATAAAAAATACTGGAACAAAAATCTGCCGGAGGGGAGTCCCATGGGCCCCATGAGGGTGGGGGCGTGCCCCCCTGGGCGCACCCCTGTGCCTCGTGGACTTCCCGTGGGGCCCCCTGACTTGTTCTCGATGCCAGCCTCTCCTATAAATACCCAAACCTCTAGAAATTAACCTAGATCGGAAGTTCCACCGCTGCAAGCCTTTGTAGCCACGAGAAATCAATCTAGGCCCTCTCTGGCACCCTGTCAGAGGGGGCCATCATCACCGGGGGGCATGGAGGAGGATTCCAGAGGGGCCATCGTCACCATGAAGGCGAAAGACTAGAGGGGGAACCTCTCCCCATCCAGGGGGAGGCCATGGAGGAGGAAGCACAAGGGGGAGAACCTCTCCTCCTCTCTCTTGGTGGCACCGAAGTGCCATCGGGAGGGGAATCATCGCCGCGGTGATCGTCTTCATCAACATCACCATCAACATCACCATCATCATCACCATCCTCATCTCTTTTACGTGGTCCACTCTCCCGCACCCCGCTGTAATCCCTACTTGAACATGGTGCTTCATGCCACATATTATGATCCAACGATGTGTTGCCATCCTATGATGTTTTGAGTAGATATCCTTTGTCTTTGGGTTGATTGATGATCTAGGTTGGTATGAGTTGTATGTTTTATTTTGGTGTTGTCCTATTGTGCCCTCCATGTCGCGCAAGCATGAGGGATTCCCGATGTAGGGTGTTGCAATACGTTCATGATTCGCTTATAGTGGGTTGCTTGAGTGACAGAAGCATAAACCCGAGTAAGGGGGTTGTTGCGTATGGGATAAAGGGGACTTGATGCTTTAATTCTATGGTTGGGTTTTACCTTAATGATCTTTAGTAGTTGCGGATGCTTGCTAGAGTTCCAATCATAAGTGCATATGATCCAAGAAGATAAAGTATGTTAGCTTATGCCTCTCCCTCATATGAAATTGCAATGACGACTACCGGTCTTGTTTACAATTGCTTAAGACAGTTTCGCACACCGATCCACCATTATTCCACACTCGCTATTTATAATATTTAGTAATACATCCTAACTTTATGATAATAGCACCTACTTTTATCTTTTAGCTCTCGGATATCGTGCAAAGTTATCCTCTTCATACCCACAACGTAGATTTATTTCTCGTTTCTAGTTGGAAGCAAACGTTCGGTGTACGTAGAGTCGTATCAGTGGCAGATAGGGCTTGAGAGAATATTGATCTTACATTTAGCTCCTTATGGATTCGACACTCCATACTTATCACTTCCACCTTTAGGAATTGCTACGATGATTCCCTGCACTTGGGGATTGTGGGAGTCCTGGATTAGGGGGTCTCCAGACAGCCGGACTATCTCCATTGGCCGGACTGTTAGACTATGAAGATACAAGATTGAAGACTTCGTCTCCTGTCCGGATGGGACTCTAGTTGGCGTGGAAGGCAAGCTAGGCAATATGGATATGTATATCTCCTCCTTTGTAACCGACCTTGTGTAACCCTAACCCTCTCCGGTGTCTATATAAATCGGAGGGTTTTAGTCCATAGGACACAACAACTACAACATACAATCATACCATATGCTAGCTTCTAGGGTTTAGCCTCTCTGATCTCGTGGTAGATCTACACTTGTACTACCCATATCATCAATATTAATCAAGCAGGACGTAGGGTTTTACCTCCATCAAGAGGGCCCGAACCTGGGTAAAAGATTGTGTCCCCTGCCTCCTGTTACCATCCGGCCTAGACGCACAGTTCGGGACCCCCTACCCGAGATCCGCCGGTTTTGACACCGACATTGGTGCTTTCATTGAGAGTTCCTCTATGTCGTCGCCGTTAGGCTTGATGGCTCCTACTATCATCGATAGCGATGCAGTCCAGGGTGAGACCTTTCTCCTCGGACAGATCTTCGTGTTCGGTGGCTTTGCACTACGGGCCAATTCGCTTGGCCATCTAGAGCAGATCAAAAGTTACGCCCCTGGCCATCAGGTCAGGTTTGGAAGCTTAAACTACACGGTCGATGTCCGCGGAGACTTGATCTTCGATGTATTCGAGCCTCTGCCTTGTGCGTCACGCGGTCACGATTAGTATGATTTAGCTCTACCATCGGACAGTGTTCAGGAAATCGCACCGGCAGCCGCTCCGACCCTCAATTCGGAGCCAGTTGCGCCTTCCGCGGATGGGTGGATGGACCCCGCCGTGGAGGCCCTACCCTCAGCGGCGATCGAGCCGAATATCGACCTTACCTTGCACGAGAGCCGTGTTGATAAACGGTCGGATCCTTCTCCGGCCACGGACTCTGAACCGCCTGCGCCCGTTCCTATCGAATCCGATTGGGTGCCGATCATGGAGTTTACCTCCGTGGATATTTTTCAGCACTCGCCCTTTGGCGACATACTGAACTCGTTAAGGTCTCTCTCCTTGTTAGGAGAATGCTGGCCGAACTATGTCCGGCGGGACTGGGATGCGGACGATGAAGAAATTCGCGACCCACCCACCACCCACTTAGTAGCCACTGTCGATGACTTAACTGACATGCTCGACTTCGACTCCGAAGACATCAACGGTATGGACGACAATGCGGGAGACGAAGAGGAACAACTACCTACGGGGCACTGGACAGCCACCTCATCATACGATATATACATGGTGGATACACCCAAAGAAGGCAATGGCGACGAGATAGCGGAGGATGACCCCTCCAAGAAGCAACCCAAGCACCGACGTCAGCGGCGCCGCTCTAAGTCCCGCCAAAGAAAAAGTGGTGATACCGGCACAGGAGATAATAACACTCCGGATAGTGCCAAAGACAACAACAATCCCCTCCAGCAAGATTTAGAGCAGGAGGATGGAGGAGCCAGCCCTCCTGAGAGAGCGGCAGACGGAGAGGAGGAGGATGATAATTACATGCCCCCCTCCGAAGATGAGGCAAAGCCTCGGCGACGAAGAATTCGCTGTGCCAGAGGATCCCATCGAACAAGAGCGCTTCAAGTGTCGGCTTATGGCCACGGCAAATAGCCTGGAGAAAAAGCAGCAGCAGCTTCAAGCTGATCAAGATCTGCTAGCTGACAGACGGACTGAAGTCCTCGCTGTCGAGGAATATAAACTCGAGCGCCCCTCCAAGAGTTGGCGCCCTCCTAGCGCCCTTGGTCGTCATGGCTTGCGTCACGGGCACCTCATGAGGTACCCCGCCTTGATCTCTCCACCTCCTCGCGAGCCAGCCTAGTGAGGCCGTGCCTGAGGAAGCTCCGCGTCATCCGCCCCGCGAGGCTTGGCCCCTCGCGAGGGTCTTGGGTCTGTGTTGATGAAGATGGGCTGTGCTGGGCCCCCCTTTGAGCCACGCCGCAGGCCGTAGGCAGGCAAGTCTGGGGACCCTCGTTCCCAGAACGCCGACAGTAGCCCCCGGGCCCAAGGCGCGCCCGGACTTGGCCGTGCAGGGAGGCGGAAGGGCAAGGGCGAAGCGCCGCGGGACCTAACAGCCTGCGGCCTTGGGCGCCGCGTGGCGGTTGATTGGACGTGGGCAGCACTGTTCCCCCACGCCCCCCTTATTTTGCGCCACGCTAGGCGGACTTGTAGTTGTACACAGCCGCTCCCCTTTCTGTTGCTCGAGCGCTCTCTGTCCTTTATCCGCTCGAACTCCAACTTCTATTTTCAACCCAATCTCGAACCTTCCCTCCCCCTTCCCGTCGCCATGGCTCCGACGAAGAAGGGAAGAGGGAAGAAACTCGTGCCTCCGTCGTGTCCGCCGCCGTTGGCGGCCCCCGCCGAGGGCTTAGGCAAGGTCAGCTCGGCTCTGGCCACTATCTTCAACGAATGCGGGAGGACGACGGCCTGGCCCGCGTCCCACTTCTCCATCGACAGGATAGTCACCGAGGTCCTGTATTTTGCCGACGCCCTGTGGGCAGGTTTGGTTCCTCCCTTTTCTGATTTCTTCAATTCCGTCCTTTCCCACTATCAGATCCACATGATGCATCTGGGTCCTGAATCCATCACCCTCATTTCGGTCTTCGCCTTTGTTTGCGAGGCTATGATGGGCATCCTTCCTTCGGTTGCCTTGCTGCGCCACTTCTTCTCGCTGTGCCTTGTCGACCCTACCCAATGCTGGGCGTGCGTGAGCTTCGTTGCCGCGTCTAAGACAGCGGCCTCCGGGATTGACTTCAAGCTCCCCCTGCCCGCGGCTGGGTTCCGCGAGCGGTGGCTGTATGTGGACGCAGGGGTGCTCAGCCCCCTCCTATCGGAGCCAACTTCGCCTGCTGTCCCCAATTCGGGCTGGGGCCAGGAGACGCTTGAGAGCCCCCGGCTCGTCTTCGTCTGGCACCGCTTCGCGTTCTTGAGGTCGCTTGGCGTGACAGCGCCCAATGTGGTGAAGGAGTTCCTGCTACGCCGCGTTGCTCCTCTCCAACGCCACTCCTGCCGGATGTGGGCCTTCAGCGGGCGCGATGATCGTATAAGGCTCCAGGAAGAGGACCTGACTCCTGAAGTGCTGAGGACAGCGCTCTTGACCCTGACTGGGGACCCCAACCCTGGCAGCATCTAGCAGGGAGGGGCCTTGTTGTACCTCTGCCAGAGCAGGGGCAATTTTGTGAAGCAGATGCCTATTTTTGATGAGTGGGGGTCGCGCCCCGCCGGCCTCCAGGGGCCTCGCGAGAACCCAGTGGTGGTGAATGCCCTTCCAGTCGGCCAAGGCGACTCTTCCTCAAGTGGCGGAGCAGGGAGGCATGAGGCGCCAGAGGCCGAGGGGGCTCCCAGCGGGGTGACAGCACCGGGCGATGCTCATGAGGGAGCAGTTCTTGGGGCCCGTGCCGCTGAGGCTGAGGGTGACGAGCAGCTGCCCTCAGCGCCTGCGACTGAGGCCCCTGAGGCTCCAGCTGCTTCTCATGGCGAGGCGATTGGCAGCGCGCATCAGGCAGGCGCCCCTGACGCAGATCGCCTTGACGCTCCATCTTCGTCGCAGGTTGATCCTTGCGCCCAACTCTTGGGCCGCTTCCGCGTGGACTTTGAGGCCCTCCGGAAGAGAAGGGAGGCCCTAGGTGACGATTACCCTTGTCGCCTGCTGAAGCGTAGGAAGTACTTCGCCACTGATGATTAAGCCTTCTCCTTTCCCAGCTCCCGATCCTTCTGTTGCTTTTACTGACCCTTGCTCTGCAGGCCCCTTCCAGCCGAGCTTGCGGAGACGGCTGAGGAGCCGTCCCCCTTGGCTTCTCCCCCTCCACCATCCTCAAGCGCTCGAGCAGCGGAGCCCTTGTGGTGAGGGCGATCGAAGAGGCGAACCGTCCCGAGGTGCATCGTGGCCCTGCGCACCTCACGATCCTCTTTCACGGGCCTTCTGGCGGCATAGCCAGCCTGCCGTGGGCTTCTCGCCTGGTCATGGACTGCGATTGGCTAAGGCGCTCCCTGCGCTCTTCACCTGGGGACGGGCTGGCTCCAGGCCGGGCTTCTGGCGTGGCATGCCCGGCCGTCGCGAGGGTGCCAGCCCCCAGCCCCCTGCCCGGAGGGGGAGTGCTGATTCATGGGCCCCGGCGCTTGCTTGGGGCAGATGATGGTGTGGAAGACGTGCTCGAGCGCGCTCGAGAGCGTCGCGCTCTCCGCCAAGGATTCCTTCGAAGGGCGGCTGACGCGGTGAGCCTGCTTGGTGAGGAGCTTGCTGATGAAGACGTGCGCCTTGAGGCCGAGGGCCTGCGCCTGGCTGCAGAGAGGCGCGAGCTAGAGGGCGCCGTCTCCCTTGCGCGCCGTCAGCGTGATCTTGACGACGCATAGGCCAAGGTGTCACTGGTGGCCTCTCGGGAGGCCCGATCTTGGGCCACTGAGGAGGCCCGGGAAGCCGACCGGCGGCGAAAGGCGGCGGAGGAGCGGGCTCGGGAGCTCCTAGCATGATGCCACTCATTGGAGGAGCAGGTGGAGCTGCGCGAGGCAGCCCTCGTGTCGATGAAGGTGGCCTCTGGCAACTCAGTAGAGCTCCAGAAGCGTGAGGAGGCGCTGACACTGGAAGCCACCGAACGTACCTGCGAGTACGAGCGTCTGGAGATGAGGGAGCGCTTGGTGACACAGGCGGAGGATGATGTCGCTGCACAGGAAGCCCGTGTCCTGGAGGAGGTCAGACGTCGGGTGGCGATGGCGCATTTGAACCTCGAGCAAGAGTTCGAAGAGAAGCTGGGGTTGATCCGGGCCGAGGCTAACGGCAGGACTGCTGCCTTGAGGGACAAGCTGGAGGAGGCGACGCGTCGGGCCGATGCTTTCCAGGCCGCCCTTGAGGTGGCGCAAGGTGAGTTAACCACCTCCCAGGCCGAGGTGCTCCTCCTCCGCCAGCGGGTGGAGGAGGCTGAGGTTGTTGCGCGCCAGAATGTGGACGAGATACGTCAGCGGCGGATCCTGGAGCATGAGCACGGCCCCATGCTCACCACGCTCCGGGAGAGAGCCAAAGCAGCCTTGGGCAACATCTGTGAGGCGGCTGTTGGCGAGCCGCACGCAATCAACTACACCGGCAATCTTCAGTTCTTCACTGACGTGGTGACGCAGCTGGAGGCGCGGTCGGTCAAGGCTGACAGGCTGGTGGAGGAGAGGAGCCGCGCCCTGCTCGGGCGCGCCTTTTCTCACGTCTTCAGCCATCTCCGGAACATGGATCCCCACTTCGATTTCGACGCCGCCATCGCCCCAGTCCCCCAGGCCGTCCGAGACGATCTGGTGCACTAGGTGGAAGACAATGTGGATGCTCTTATCAGGGCCTTCGCTTCAGACACCGATGGCGTGATCGTGGCTGCCGGCGAGGGCGGTGTGGTGAACGGCCCTGACGCCGCTGGCGGCGACGCGGACAGCGATGGCGAGTTCAGCGACGCCAGCAACGGCTAGGGTGGTGCTCCTGAGGACGCATTGGCGGATTTATCCGACTGATTGTGCATCGTTCCTGCTTCCTTACCCTGCATGAATAGAACTCAGGTTTTGACCTGATGGCTGTGAGAGCATTTTGGAGGGGGAGCCCCTCATCTAAAACTTGTGTTCATCGTATTAGTAGACGCTACATTGCCCATGCACCCGCGCCAAGTGGTTGGCTTAAGCGACACGCTGGTCGGCTAGTTTACCTTTGTCCCGTGCTGGCCCTGAGGTAGCCTGTGGGAGGTTGTGGTGTCCCGAGTGTTCCCTGATTAGATCCGTAGGACCTGCGGTAAAACACCCTCCTGAGAGGATGCGGCGGCGGCAGTTTGCGTTGCGCGCAAGCTAGGCCCGACCCGGCTCGCGAGGAGCTCACGAGGGGAGGCAGCTGAGGCGAAGTGGCAACCAAAACGCGAGAACTTGCTCGAACGAGACTAAGCACCCCTTCCCCGAACACACGCAAATCTCAAATTCGAATCCAACTTGAATCCAGCGGGGGAAAGCGACAACCAAAGGGAAAAGAAACGAAAGCAGACAAAAGGCCACGTCCGGCACCTAATCTAGTCTTGGACGTCTTCTCACCAGCGCGGAGCTAAGTGCTGCCACTGGGCGTGGGAGGGAGCCCCAGGGCCTGAGGCCGGCACCCCTGAGACTCCGGGGCGTGTACAGCCCCACTCATTATTACGTGAGAGTGTCACGGGGCGGCGAGCTTCACAGGTACCGGCCTTGCCTCATATCGCCAGATGAGGGCCCCGCCTTGCGCCACACTCTTGTGCCATCAACGACGACCGGAAACCAAGACGCCGCCGATGGGGTAGAGCGGTCGCCAGCGGTTCCCCCGACGACCACGGGTCCTCTGCCAGGGGCAGGCCCTGAGGCACCTCCCCAGCAGAGGGCCTACCTCCTGAGAACACCTTGCTCCGAACGCCGCGGTGGTGATGTCGGATCCCGGCCCCTCTCCTGCAGCCCCCTGCGCCCTCCTCCCGAGGAGTAGGAGACTGTGGGAGCGAGGCAGCTGCTCGCTGTGGCGACCTACACCTCCTGCGATCCATGGTTAGCGTATGCCTGCTCCTGAAGAATTAGCGGTACCCGATAATCATTGCCTCAAGTGTGGCCAGTGGGACCGTCCCAGGGCTCCTGGAAAGGCTCAGCTTCTGGCGCCTCATCTCCCCAGCTTGGGCTGAGGAGCGAGCCTTGTTCGCTCTCATGAGGGTGTCCTTGGTCCATCATGAGGGGCACATATTCCTCTGGCGCCGTCATCCCAAAGGCCACGCCGTAGTGCTCCGCGTGCCACGGGGTCCTGCCTGACGCGCCCATCATGGGGTGGCAGCGCGGCTGTCCACTAGGGCCGCGGGTCGTGTCGAGTCCTTCTTCTTCGCGGACCGGGAGCGGGGGCAGCACCGCCGCCGGTCCGGTGCTGACAGCTTCGCTGGCGTTGGAGTAGCCTTGGAGCCCGCGGGCGCGCGCGGAGCCCCCGCGCGGGCCGCCCTGGGCTTGAGATGGGAGCTGGGTGCAGAAGGGGTGAGCCCCCGAGGTGGCGAAGCCCAGGAGCTCCGCCACCCGCTCCAGCAGCACGTCCCGGCCGCCCTCCAGCAGCCTGCACTGCAGCAGCTCTCGGGCCACCATGAGCGCGGCCCTTGAGTTCCCCTGCTCCCGGCGGGTGTACGGTGTCGTGGTCGCAGCGTGATTGGAGGCCCTTGCTGCCGATCGCGCCTGCCGTGGTGTGAAAGCTGTCGAAGCCTGTCCGCGTCGCCCGCAGCCCGCAGCGCCCTGCGGACCGCGAGCTGCCTGGGGCACGGGGTCCCCCGGGGCGAGCGACTCTGCGCTGGCGGGCCACGCCGCCCATGGATCTGGGTTGCCCGCCTGGTCGCCGGACATGGTGATGACGACGCGACGGGGCACTAAGCGGTAGAAGGTGGATTCCGGCGCACCCCTATCTGGCGCGCCAAATGTCGGATTTCGGGTTCCGACAAACCCTTGAGGTTCGAACACTAGGGTGCGCGTGGAGCTTTCGCCTCCTACCTACCTGCACCCCACCACCTCGCTAAGATCTAAGCTATGGGAAGAACGACACAAGGGACACAGGGTTTATACTGGTTCGGGCCACCATTGTGGTGTAATACCCTACTCCAGTGTGTGGTGTGTGGATTGCCTCTTGGGCTGATGATGATGAACAATACAAGGAAGAACAGCCTCGCGAGGGTCTGTTCTTGGCTGGGGCGATGAACTGCTGGGAGGAGTTCAGTCACCCTTCTCTCTCTCTCTTCTCGATTGTTGATCTCGATCTCCTTCCAAAACCTCTCCTCCTTCTCTCTCTGCCTGTGGGAAGCTGTTCCTATTTATAGAGGCCCTAGTCCTCTTCCCAAATATCGAGCGGGAAGGGAGCCAACAATGGCGGGCTAATTTGAAGGGGGACAGCTAGTACCAGTTATCCTGACAAAAGTAATCTTCGCCTGCACAAAGCTCTGGTGGTGACGCCGTCTTGGGCTCCACAATGACCTCCGTCTTGCAGTCCTTCTGGTCTTGGTCTTGTTGCACCGAAATGGCAACCTTTGCCTGATGCCTCGGTACTCCGTGGCTGCGCTTGCCCCCTTTGCACCAAAGAGGAAAGGAGGACACTGCGCGGGCTGGCGCCTGCCTGGCGCCCTTGGTCGTCATGGCTTGTGTCACGGGCACCTCGTGAGGTACCCCGCCTTGATCTCTCCGCCTCCTCGCGAGCCAGCCTGGTGAGGCCGTGCCTAAGGAAGCTCCGCGTCGTCCGCCCGCGAGGCTTGGCCCCTCGCGAGGGTCTTGGGTCTGTGTTGATGAAGATGGGTTGTGCTGGGGCCCCCTTTGAGCCACGCCGCAGGCCACAGGCAGGCAAGTCTGGGGACCCCCGTTCCCAGAACGCCGACATAATGGATCATCAAATCCCAGAAGGTTTCAAACCTGTAAACATTGAATCATACGACGGCACTACAGACCCTGCGATATGGATCAAGGATTTCCTCCTCCACATCCACACGGCCCGCGGCGATGACTTACATGCCATCAAATACCTCCCACTAAAGCTCAAAGGACCAGCGCAGCATTGGCTTAACAGCTTGCCAGCAGATTCCATTAGCTGTTGGGAAGATCTGGAAACTGCATTCCTCGACAACTTTCAGGGCACTTATGTGCGACCGCTAGATGCCGATGACTTGAGCCACATAATTCAGCAGCCAGAAGAGTCGGCCAGACAATTCTGGACTCGGTTCCTTACAAAGAAAAATCAAATCGTCGACTGTGTGAATGCAGAGGCCTTAGCGGCTTTCAAACACAACATCCGTGACGAGTAGCTAGCCTGGCACCTTGGTCAGGAAAAGCCGAAATCTATGGCAGCCCTCATGATGCTCATGACCCGCTATTGTGCGGGAGAAGACAGCTGGCTGGCTCGCAGTAATAACATATCAAAGAACCATGTTACCTTGGATACCAAGGACGGCAATAGCAGGTCACGTCGCAACAAACATAAGCGTTGCATTAATAGCGATAATACTGAGGATACGGTAGTCAATGCCAGATTCAAAGGCTCTAAACCCGGTCAGCGGAAGAAGCCATTCAAACAAAGTACGCCGGGCCCATCCAGTTTGGATCGCATACTCGATCGCTCGTGTCAGATACACGGCACCCCCGACAAGCCAGCCAACCACACCAACAGGGACTGTTGGGTATTCAAGCAGGCTGGCAAGTTAATTGCCGAAAACAAGGACAAGGGGCCCCATAGCGATGACGAGGAGGAGCCCCGGCAGCCACACACCAGAGGAGAAAAGAGGTTTCCCCCACAAGTGCGGACGGTAAACATGATATATGCAACGCACATCCCAAAACGGGAATGAAAGCGTGCACTCAGGGACGTATATGCGTTGGAGCCAGTCGCCCCAAAGTTCAACCCATGGTCCTCCTGTCTGATCACCTTCGATCGCAGGGACCACCCCACTAGTATCCGTCATGGCAGATTCGCCGCACTGGTCCTAGACCCGATCATTAACGGATTTCACCTCACTCGAGTCCTTATGGATGGCGGCAGCAGCCTGAACCTGCTTTATCAGGACACAATGCGCAAAATGGGTATAGACCCCTCAAGGATCAAACCCACAAAAACGACCTTTAAAGGCGTCATTCCAGGTGTAGAGGCCCATTGTACAGGCTCAATTACACTGGAAGTGGTCTTCGGATCCCCGGATAACTTCCGAAGCGAAGAGTTAATCTTCGATATAGTGTCGTTCCGCAGTAGTTATCATGCACTGCTCGGGCGAACCGCATTTGCTAGATTCAATGCGGTACTGCATTATGCATACCTCAAGCTCAAGATGCCAGGACCTCGCGGAGTTGTTACTGTCAATGGAAACACAAAGCGCTCTCTCCGAATAGAGGAGCACACCGCGGCCCTCGCAGCAGAAGTGCAAAGCAGCCTCTCAAGGCAATTAACCAGTTCGGCGTTTCAAAACCTGGACACCGTCAAGCGCGCTCAGAGCAATCGGCAAACAGACCATCTGGCGCGATCTGAGCTCGGGGAGCAATGCGGCCCCCACCCCAGTCCCAGCCATACGGCGAAACTCGTGCCACACGTACATAATTATGCATTAAAAATACCATGGGCGCAGGTGGGAAGGGGGGCACAACTGCGGCACGCCCCAAGATGCGGCTTAAACCGCACTAGGGGCTCCCCATTTGGTTATTCTTCTCTTTTTCAGGACCTTAATCTCTGGAAACCCTGTCCGGCAGCACTATTGTCGAACACATGATGCAGCAAACAAGGAGGCCGAAAGCTACGTCACACCACGGAACTCCCAGGTGGATTACAGTAACAAGCGAAATATTTGATTTAATATCATTCCTCAGCTTGCCCTTGGAAGGTACATAGTCCCACTCTTTGCTTATCGCACTATCTTTACCATTCTGCTTTAACGCAATTTTTTGAATAAACAATGCATGACATTACGACTATTATTGCATTCTTGTTATATATATATATATATATATATATATATATATATATATGTTTGTGTGTGTGTGTGTTCACTAATGACGCCTTGCAACCGTACACCTTGGTACGGCCAATACACCAGGGGCTTACGTACCCCACAACACGGTGTGAAAAGTCCGAACACTTTCACAAGTGCGGCACCCCGAACTTATAGCATTATATGCATCAGCTCTGAATCATGTCTTTGGTCAAATGTTGGGTTTGCCTGTCTCCTATGTTTTGGTACCTTACGTTCCGCTCCATCGGCTAAGGTAGCGCTAGGAGAACTACTGCGATTGTGCCCCGGTTCTACTGGGTTCAGCACCTCAGTAGAGAAAGCTAAAACTGACTGTCATGATAAGGTGAGAGACTGGTCGCTGTTCGGCGAGGTTTTCGAGTCCCTAAAGACTTATGCCGCTTAGAGCGAGGGGCCGGCCCTGTCCGGCTTAAAGGCGTGTATCGCGCCCCGAATTCGGCCTTCCGAATACCAGGGGCTTCGCCGAAATTTAAAATTATAGAATTCTATGGGCAATTGAGAGTGATAAAGCATTATTAGTCTGGTTGCCTTGTTCGTTGTGCTGAGCACCTCCCTCGAAGGACCCAAATATGGGAACAAGAGTGCTCAGGTTTATCCCGAACACCCCAGCACTCATGGCATGGGGGCAGAAGCCGAGGACTAGCCATCTCTCAGATTGGATAAACGGCCAAACAGAAGGTAATATTTTAAATTCACACAAGTGTTGCATAGTGCATATGAAACAAGTTTTCATCATACAGGATCACACGAGCAAGTTTACTCAAATATTACATCCTTTGAACATTCGTCCGCTACAAGACGGGCACCCTTCAGGACACCCTCATAATAAATTTCGGGGGTGCGATGCTCCTTGCCCTGCGGCGGCCCTTCCTTGATCAGCTTCACGACGTCTAGCTTGGCCCACTGCACCTTCATGCGGGCGAAAGCCCGGCGTGCACCTTCAATGCAGACGGACCGCTTGACGGCCTCCTGCCATGGGCAGGCATCCACAAGCCGCCTCACCAGGCCGAAGTAGCTGCTCGGAAGGGCGTCGCTAGGCCACAGCCGGACTATAAGGCCCTTCATGGCCTGTTCGGCCGCCTTGTGCAGCTCGACCAGCTGCTTTAGCTGGTCGCTCAGAGGCATCGGGTGTTCGGTCCCAGTATATAGAGACCAGAACAGCTTCTCCGTTGAGCTTCCCTCCTCGGCCTGGTAAAACTGTGCGGCATCCGACACGCTGCGGGGCAAATCTGCGAATGCTCCTGGAGAGCTCCAAATTCGGGTAAGTAATCGGTAATTTACTTTTACATGCATGCTCTGCATATAGAATGCCTTACCCGCCGCTATCTTCTTCATTGCGTCGATATCATGGAGGGCCTTTTGGGCTTCGGCCTTGGCACTTTTCGCGCTCTCGAGGGCCGCGGCAAGCTCAGACTCCCGCGTCTTCGAGTCAAGCTCCAACGCCTCGTGCTTCGTCACGAGAGCCTGGAGCTCTTGCTGCACCTCTCCCACCCGAGCCTAGTGCTTTTCTCGCTCGGTGCGCTCCTTGGCCACTTTATCTTCGGCCTTGGTTAGCGCTTGCTTCAGGGTAGCCACCTCGGTCGTGGCCCCTGGCAGATATACGATGATCCTGTCATTTTGCAATCGTGTTTTTATACATATCTATAGACAGGGTATTACTTACCCTTGTTCTCCTCGAGCTGCCTCTTGGCAAGGCCGAGCTCTTTCTTGGACCCCTCGAGGTCCTGCTTCAGTACGGCAACCTCCGCAGTCAGTGCGGCGGACGCCAGCTGCGAGGCCTGCATACGCATATTGACATACTTATATTATACTCCTGCGATATTGTTTGATCCTCTGTTCGGCTTTTCTTTGTGAACACCGAACAAAGCATCAGGGGCTATTGTCTATGCGGTAATATTTTTCCTATATTTTAAAACACTTACCTCAAAACCTGTTAGAAGGCTGGCACAGGCTTCAGTCAATCCGCTCTTGGCAGACTGAACCTTCTGGACCACCGCACTCATAATAGTACGGTGCTCCTCGTCGATGGAAGCGCTGCGAAGTGCTTCCAGCAGATTGTCCGGCGCCTCTGGATGGACAGAGGTCACCGGCACAGGCGTCTTGCCCCTCTTGAAAGGAGGCCACCCGCCCGAGCCCAGAACCACTGGAGGTTCCGGCGCGGTGTTCGGGTGAGGGCCGAACTCGGAGCTCTCAGGGGCCCCGTCCCCTCGGCTCCCGGAGTCCGGAAGGTCGCCTTGAGGCACCTCCAGGACTGTCTCCCCTAGACCCGGTGCCTCTTGAGATAGCACCTCGGCGTCGTCAGCAGGATGAGGGGAGGTGGTGGTCGGGACTGGATCGCTATCCATGTCCGACGAGCCCAGGGAGTCGTCCGATGATACATCGATACTGTCTCATGGTGGCCTGCATAATCATGTTCGGCGTTAGGGAAAGCAGTGCGGCAAAGGAATATTATGACTTACTCTGGTATCCAAATACTTACGACTTCCCCAGGGGCTTGGCCCTGGGCAGCCACTCGTCTTCGCCGTCGGCGGCTGTGGTAGAGTAGTCTGGAAGGAGATTTCGCCCCTTCTTGGACCCTTCGGCCTCCCTAGTTGGGGCGGCCTTCCTTTTCTTGTCTCCCCCATCTGGAGGGGGAGCATCCTCTTCTGCCTCCTCGTCTTTGGGGGAGGATTGCGCCGTAGAGTCCTCGGACGGTGAGTCCGATGACACCTGGTGTCGGGAACTCTTTCGGGTTCCCTTGGCCTTCTTGGTCTTCTCCGGCACCGTATAAGGAGTCAGAGTCAGCATCTTCGCCAGAAGAGCGTTTGCTGGGCCTTCGGGCAAGGGAGCCGGACAGTCGATCTATCCGGCCATTTTCTGCCAGTCCTGTCAAAGGAACGGGAGTTTAGATCCCGCATGGAGTCAATCTATAAAAAAACAAGTATCCTGTAAGAGGTAAAGCAGCCTACCGCACTGGCTTGGCGCTTCGCGCTGAATCCGCGATCCTCAGTAGTGGGAGGGGAGACCTCGGCGCTCTTGAACAGTACCCTCCAGGCATCTTCGTGAGTTGTGTTGAAGAGCATGTTCAGTGTTCGGTGCTGCGCCGGGTCGAACTCCCACAAGTTGAAGGCCCGTTGTTGGCACGGGAGGATCCGGCGGATGAGCATGACCTGGACTACGTTGACGAGTTTGAGCTTCTTGTTGACCATGTTTTGAATACATGTTTGGAGTCCGGTCAGCTCTCCCGAACTACCCCAGGATAGGCCCTTCTCTTGCCGGGAGGTGAGCCGTGTGGGGAAGCCAGATCGGAACTCGGGGCCGCTACCCATGTAGGGTCACGCGGCTCAGTGATGTAGAACCACCCTGACTGCCACCCGTTTATTGTATCCATGAAGGAGCCCTCGAGCCATGTGACGTTGGGCATCCTGCCCACCATGGCGCCTCCGCACTCCGCCTGGCGGCCGCTCACTACCTTCGGCTTGACATTAAAAGTCTTCAGCCATAAGCCGAAGTGGGGCTTGATGCGGAGGAAGGCCTCGCACACGACGATAAACGCCGAGATGTTGAGGATGAAGTTCGGGGCCAGATCGTGGAAATCCAGGCCATAGTAGAACATGAGCCCCCGGACAAATGGGTGGGGAGGAAATCCCAGTCCGTAGAGGAAATGGGTGAGGAACACCACCCTCTCATGGGGCCTGGGGGTGGGGATGAGGTGCCCCTCATCTGGGAGCCGGTGCGCGATGTCGTCGGGCAGGTATCCGGCTCTCCTCAGCTTTTTGATGTCTCCCTCCGTGATGGAGGAGACCATCCACCTGCCTCCCGCTCCGGACATGGTTGGGGAAGGTTGAGGTGGGAAGTGCGGACTTGGGCGCTAGAGCTCGAGTGTGCGAAAACGGATGAGCAAAGGAGGAAGAAGGCGTGGATGAAAAGATGAATCCTTATCCCTTTATATGGGCAGACGAAACTAAGCGTCCCCACTAGCCTGGTAAAACTCACTTATCCCCCAAGCGCCATAATCGATGGCGCGATTGGGTTACCCACACCCGTATTGATGAGAATTTCGTAATAAGGGGACACGATCTCTACTTTGACAAGACGTGTCAAAAAACTGCCTCGTGTTATGTGCGGGGCTAGTTAAAGGAAACGGTTCGAATAATCACCGGGCCGTGACGTAATGTCATGTTGCCAAAATAAGTCAGCAAATTGGATTTGTGAAATATTATTCTCTATACGGTGGTATGTGGAACTTATTTTGCAGGGTCGGACACTATCCTTATATTCAAAATTCTTCTGTGGAGTATTCGGAGGAGGAACCCGCCTTGCAATGCCGAAGACAATACTGCACGCCGGACTCATCGTCATTGAAAGCCTGGTTCAGGGGCTACTGTGGGAGTCCTGGATTAGGGGGTCTCCGGACAGCCGGACTATCTCCATTGGCCGGACTGTTAGACTATGAAGATACAAGATTGAAGACTTCGTCTCGTGTCCGGATGGGACTCTACTTGGCGTGGAAGGCAAGCTAGGCAATACGGATATGGATATCTCCTCCTTTGTAACCAACCTTGTGTAATCCTAACCCTCTCCGGTGTCTATATAAACCGGAGGGTTTTACTCCATAGGACACAACAACTACAACATACAATCATACCATAGGCTAGCTTCTAGGGTTTAGCCTCTCTGATCTCGTGGTAGATCTACTCTTGTACTACCCATATCATCAATAGTAATCAAGCAGGACATAGGGTTTTACCTCCATCAAGAGGGCCCGAACCTGGGTAGAACATTGTGTCCCCTGCCTCCTGTTACCATCTGGCCTAGACGCACAGTCCGGGACCCCCTACCCGAGATCCGCCGGTTTTTACACTGACAGGGATTATCAGGCTCCCCCCTCTTCATCTTGATCTTCATCAGCCAAGCATCTTCTTCCATGTTGTTTGGAGGAGCAAGAAGACATGATGCCTGGCTTGATAAATCTGACCAGAGACAAGAAGAAAAGAGAACAGAGGATTTCTCCGCAGTACGGTGATCAAGAAGTTTGGGGAGTATATAAAGATTTTTTATCTTGGGGGACAAGCATAAGGTAGAAAAACGGAGTACGGAAGGTGTCCCAGGTGGGCACAACCGCCCTGGGCGCGCCAGGTAAGCCTGGCGCGCCCTAGTGTCTTGTGCCCACCAGAGGACGCTTCCTCGGAATTTCTTTATTTCCAAAATTCTAAAGTATTCTAAAATTGATAAAAAATATTGTTGCGGGTTTTTCGGAGTCCGTTTACTTAACGTATCACGTACCTCCTTATTTTCACGATTCTGGAGTGTTCCGGAAGGACTCTTTTATGTGTGCTTCTGGTGTCATGGTTTGGATAATATTACTTTCAACATTAATAGGCGTACCTGAGATATAATGCTTTATTCGTTGCCCATTGACAACCTTCGGTTTAGTACCTTCAGAATTATTAATTTTAATGGCACCAGACCTGTAAACCTCCTCGATGACATATGGGCCTTCCCATTTTGAGAGGAGCTTCCCTGCAAAAAATCTAAAGCGAGAGTTGTACAAAAGAACATATTCTCCAACTTTAAACTCGCGCTTTTGGATTCTTTTGCCATGCCATCTTTTAACTTTTTCTTTGAATAACTTTGCATTTTCATATGCTTGGGTTCTCCATTCATCTAAAGAGCTAATATCAAATAACCTCTTTTCACCAGCAAGTTTGAAATCATAATTGAGGTGAAATGACTGCCCAAAAAGCTTTATGTTCTAACTCAAGAGGAAAATGACAAGATTTTCCATAAACCATTTTATAAGGAGACATACCCATAGGATGTTTATATGCTTTCTATAAGCCCAAAGTGCATCATCTAATTTCTTAGACTAGTGCTTCCTGGACCTATTGACAGTCTTTTGCAAAATTAATTTTATTTCTCTATTGCTAAGTTCAACTTGACCACTAGACTGAGGATGATAGGGCAATGCAATTTTATGGTTAACATCATACTTGGCAAGCATTTTACGGAAAGCATCGTGAATAAAGTGTGAACCACCATCAGTCATTAAATATCGAGGGACTCCAAACCTTGGGAAAATAACTTCCTTATGCATTTTAACAGAGGTGTTGTGATCAGCACTACTGGTTGGAATAGCTTCTACCCACTTAGTAACATAATCAAAAACAACCAAAATATGTGTATACCCATTAGAGGAAGGAAAAGGTCCCATGTAATCAAATCCCCAAACATCAAATGGTTCCATAACAAGTGAATAATCCATAGGAATTTCTTGATGCTTACCAATATTACCTATTCTTTTACATTCATCACAAGATGAGACATACTTACGTGCATCCATGAAGAGAGTAGACCAATAAAATCCAGACAGCAATACCTTGTGGGCAGTTCTATCTCCAGCATGATGCCCTCCATAAGCCTCAGAGTGACATTTCCGTAGGATTTGTCCCTATTTATGCTCAGGTACACAACGTCTGATAATACCATCTACTCCTTCTTTATAAAGATGTGGGTCATCCCAAAAGTAATGTCTTAAATCATAGAAGAATTTTTTTTCTTTTGTTGGTATGTAAAGCTAGGTGGTAGATATTTAGCAACAATATAATTAGCATAGTCAGCATACCAAGGAGTACTATTAGCAATATTTATTGCAGCTAACTGCTCATTAGGAAAACTATCATCAATAGGTAGTGGGTCATCAAGCACATTTTCTAGCCTAGACAAGCTATCAGCTACTGGATTCTCAGCTCCTTTTCTATCGACGATATGTAAATCAAATTCTTGTAACAAGAGAACCCAATGAATAAGTCTAGGTTTAGCATCTTTCTTTTCCATAAGATATTTAATAGCAGCATGGTCTGTGTGAATAGTTACTTTAGAATCAACAATATAAGGTCTAAATTTATCACAAGCAAACACAACTGTGAAGAATTCTTTTCAGTAGTAGCATAATTTCTTTGAGCACTGCCTAGAGTTTTACTAGCATAATGAATAACATTCAATTTATTATCAACTCTTTGTCCTAGAACAGCACCAACAGCATAATCACTAGCATCACACATAATTTCAAAAGGCAAGTTCCAATCGGCTGGTTGAACAATAGGTGTAGGAATTAAGGCTTTCTTGTGTGTTTCAAAGGCTTCAAGACAATCATCATCAAAAACAAAAGGGATGTCCTTTTGCAAGATATTAGTAAGAGGCCTAGAAATTTTAGAAAAGTCTTTGGTAAATCTCCTATAGAAACCAGCATGACCTAGGAAACTACGAATACCTTTGATGTCCTTATGACATGGCATTTTCTCAATTGCATCAACCTTAGCTTGGTCCACTTCAATACCTCTTTCAGAAATTTTATGACCCAAGACAATGCCTTCATTAACAATAAAGTGGCACTTCTCCCAATTCAAGACAAGATTTGTTTGTTCACATCTCTGCAAAATTCGCTCAAGATTGCTTAAACAGTCATCAAAAGACTTCCCATAAATAGAAAAGTCATCCATGAAAACCTCAACAATCTTTTCACAAAAATCAGAGAATATAGCAGTCAAACATCTTTGAAAGATAGCAAGTGCATTACATTAACCAAAAGGCATGCGTCTATAAGCACAGGTTCCAAAAGGACAAGTAAAAGTAGTCTTTTCTTGATCAGGTTGAGAAACAGGTATTTGTGAAAAGCCAGAATATCCATCAAGGAAGCAAAAGTGTGTGTGCTTAGATAATCTTTCAAGCATTTGATCAATAAAAGGCAGAGGGTAATGATCTTTTCTAGTTGCTTTATTTAATTTCCTAAAATCAATTACCATTCTATAGCTTGTGACAATTCTTTGTGGAATAAGCTCATTCCTATCATTAGGAACAATAGTTATACCTCCTTTCTTAGGGACACAATGAACAGGACTTACCCATCTACTGTCAGCTATGGGATAGATTATACATGCTTCCAGAAGTTTTAATATTTCCGTTCTTACCACTTCTTTCATCTTCGGATTTAACCGATGTTGGTGATCAACAACGGGTTTAGCATCAGGTTCCATATTAATTTTGTGCTGACATAGAGTGGGACTAATGCCCTTTAAATCATCAAGAGTATATCCAATAGCAGCTCAGTGCTTCCTTAGAACTTTCAATAATCTTTCTTCTTCGTGTTCTGAAAGGTTAGCACTAATATTTCTCAAAAAAAAAGGTTAACACTAATAATAACAGGATATATTTTCTTTTCATCAAGGTATGCATATTTCAAAGTGTCTGGCAATTGTTCTAATTCAAACACAGTATCACCTTTAGGTGGAGGAGGACCTCCAAGAGTTTCAATAGGCAAATTATGTTTAAGCAGAGGACGTTGTTCAAAGAAAACTTTATCTATTTCATTTCTTTCATGCATATGTAAATCATTCTCATGGTCTAGCAAATATTGTTCTAAAGGATCAGTAGGTGGTACAGCAATAGTAGCAAGACCAATTAATTCATCCTTACTAGGCAATTCTTTTTCATGATGATTTCTACTAAAGTTGGAAAAATTAAACTCACGAGACTCATCACCAAAACTAACACCCACAGTTTGTTTCTTACAATCTATCTTAGCATTAACTGTGTTCAAGAAAGGTCTACCAAAGATAATGGGACATAAATTATCTTGTGGGGAACCAAGAACAAGAAAATCGGTAGAGTATTTTATTTTCGCACACAAGACATCAACATATATAATAATCCCAATTGGTGATATTGTGTCTCTATTAGCTAGTTTAATAGTAACATCTATTTCTTCTATCTCAGCAGGTGCTATATCTTTTATAATTTCTTCATATAAAGTGTAAGGAATAGCACTCACACTAGCACCCATGTCACATAAACCATGATTACAGTGATCTCCTATTTTAACTGAAATAATAGGCATGCCAACAATAGGTCTATGTTTATCTTTTCTATTGGGTTTAGCAATTCTAGCACTTGTTCACTGAAGTAAATAACATGCCCATCAATATCTTCTTCCAAGAGATATTTAACCATAGCAATGCTAGGTTCTAATTTAATTTGTTCATCAGGTTTAGGTGTTCTAATATAGCTTTTGTTAACCACAGTTGAAACTTTAGCATGTTCCTTTATCCTAATAGGGAAAGGTGGTTTCTCAATATAAGCAGAAGGAACAACTGGATCAACATTATAAAGTATAGTTTCTTCTTTAACTCATACTGGTTCTTTAATTTCTTCTTTAATAGGTGGGTGATATTTAAACCACTTCTCTTTAGGGAGTTCAACATGAGTAGCAAATGATTCACAAAAGGAGGCTACTATCTCAGAGTCAAGTCCATATTTAGTGCTAAACTTTTGAAAAGCATCGGTATCCATAAAAGATTTAACACAATCATACTCAAGTTTAATACCTGTAAGTGCATCTAGTGCCACCCCTAGTTGGTTTTGGAGTATTGACAACAAACCTGGTGGAGGGACTAATGTGTTTGTGAGAATTGCAGGATAACACAGGTAGTAGTCCCTCATTGATTCGGTTTACCTACCGGAGATGACCCCTAAAAATGTATGAAGACATTGACGACAAAGGTGGTATGTGAAGATATTCACATTGAAGACTATGACAAGAAAAGGCATCGCGTGAAGACTATGGAGCGCGAAGACTTGGTTGTTTCGTTGTTTCCTTTTCTTCTGTGTTGAGTCATAGGAACCACCGTACTGTTAAGTGGGGTCCCAGTAAACAAAGTCAGAGTGACTGAAGTGATGCTTAACCAAAATCCTATGTCTTCGAGCGAAGACAATGAGAGCAAATCTTATCTAGAGCTGGATGAGTCAGCTTTACTTGTAGCCCAAGTGAAGTTGTCGCGTGTGTTTGAAATCTGACCGTTGGAACACATGTCAGTTCCTTAGTGACCCAGGGTCATTTCGGACAAATCGGGTCGGGTTGCCTAGTGGCTATAAATAGCCCACCCCCTACACCATAAATTGGTGGCTGCTTAGAGTTAGTGCACGACTTTTGTCGTTTGAGAGCAACCCACCTCGAAGCCTTTGGGAGAGAAATCCTTGCGAGGACAAAGCCCTAAACACCCAGAGCCAAAGAGTGTTAGGCATCACTGAAGTCTTCCTGTCTGTGTGATCTGAAGACTTGTTACACTTGAGGACTGTGAATCCTCCAGCCGGTTAGGCATCGCGTTCTGAGCATCCAAGAGTCATTGTGGATCACCAGTGAACGAAGTCTGTGAAGGTTTGGAAGTCTACCTTGAAGACTTACCAGAGTGATTGGGCGAGGACTGGGTGTCCTTAGATCAAGGGGAATAAGGTGAAGACACGGTCTTCTGAGTTAAATCTCAGCCTACCTAACCAGACGTACAGTTGTCACAACAACTGGAACTGGTCCAACAAATCATTGTCTTCTACAAGCCACTGGTTCTATCCTTCCCATATCTTTATTTGCAGTTGGTCCTTGTGAAGTCATTGCTTGTTTGCATTATCTATTTGTCTTCACTGCGTGACTGCTTGTTCTGATTGGCTTCATACTATCTTCCATCATGATCCATACTGCCTAGTTGCTATTAGTCTTTGTGCTTTCACTTCATTGAATACTTGACTATGGCTTTCCTAGTGTAGTCTACCTTCCGTTGCATGTTAATAGGTTCATTTTTAGCGTTTGTCTTCGAAACTTCCATGTTTTGAAGACTTCCATAAAAATCGCCTATTCACCCCCCTCTAGTCGATAACTAGCACTTTCAATTGGCATCAGAGCAAGGTACTCCCTTGTTCTGTGTGATTCGGTTTAACCACATGGAGTTTTAGCTATGTCGACTACAGGGATAATCAAAGTCTCTGCTGCGTGCCCTGTCTTTGATGGAACTAAATATCCCTGCTGGAAGAATAAGATGCGCATGCATCTTGAAGCCATTGATGTCGACCTCTGGTATGTCGTCAAGAATGGCGTTCCCAAGGCTGGTGAAGGTGTCACCGCTGCTGATGTCAAGAAGTTCGTTCAACTGGATTCCACTGCCAAGAACATCATCTATGGTCATCTGACCGAAGGGCAGTATGGCCGTGTGAGTGCTATGGAAACATCGAAGCTAGTCTGGGACTGGCTCTCCAAGGTCAACGAAGGCATCTCAACCCAGAGAGATCAAAGGATCAGTGTCCTTCGCAACCTCTTCAACCGCTTCAAGAGAAACGACAACGAGAATGTTCATCTCACGTTTGATCACCTCACTGACATCACAAATGAGCTTCAAGCTCTCGGCGCTACTGAGATCACCAAGCATGAAATCGTCAAGACACTCCTGAGATCACTTGACAGCTCGTTTGACACCCTAGCCCTGATGATTCAAGAACGCCCTGACTTCAAGACACTCGATCCGTCTGACATACTTGAAAGGCTCAACACACATGAGTTTTAGCTTTCTGAGAAAAGAGATATCTATGATCCCAACTATAGCCGAACTCGTGCCTTGAAGGCAAAAGTTGTTTCCTCGTCTGAAGAAGAATCTGACTGTAGTTCTAATAATCCTGAAGACATTGGAAAGGAGCTTGCTATGCTTGTGGAGAAGTTCTAGAAATTCACCAAGAAGAAAGGCTTCAGAAAGTCTTCATGATCCAGCTCAAGGGGGTTCTTCTGGTGGATCTACCCTTGGCTTGGACTTCTCCAAGGGTAGGGTTTTAGCGGATGAGATATTTAGATCTACTGGGAAAATGGTTCATCCTTCGGGACACAGGAGGTCTTTCACCCTAGTTGTTTCATTCAGCCGTGTAAGTGCATCTAGTGCCACCCCTAGTTGGTTTTGGAGTATTGACGACAAACCTAGTTGAAGGACTAATGTGTTTGTGAGAATTGCAGGATAACACAGGTAGAAGTCCCTCATTGATTCGGTTTTCCTACCAGAGATGACCCCTAAAAATGTATGAAGACATTGAAGTCAAAGGTGTTATATGAAGATATTCACATTGAAGACCATGACAAGAGAAGACACCACATGAAGCCTATGGAGCTCGAAGACTTAGATCTTTCGTAGTTATCTTTCTTCTGTGTTGAGTCATAGGAACCACCGTACTATTAAGTGGGGTCCAAGAGAACCAGTCAGAATGACTGAAGTGATGCTTAAACAAAACATATGTCTTCGAGTGAAGACTTTGAGAGCGAATCTTGTTCAGAGTCGGACAAGTCAGCTTTGCTTGTAGCCCAAGTAAAGTTTCCGTGTGAGTTTGAAATCTGACCGTTGGAACACGTGTCAGTTCCTTAGTGACCCAGGGTCATTTCGGACAAATCAGGTCGGGTTGCCAAGTGGTTATAAATAGCCCACCCCCTACAACCATAAACGGTTGGCTACTCAGATTCAGAGTACGGCTTTTGTCGTTTGAGAGCAACCCACCTCGAAGCCTTTGAGAGAGAATTCCTTGCGAGGATAAAGCCCTAACCACCCAGAGCCAAAGAGAATTAGGCATCACTTAAGTCTTCTTGTCTATGTGATCTGAAGACTTATTACACTTGAGGACTGTGCATCCTCCAGCCGGTTAGGCGTCGCGTTCTGAGCATCCAAGAGACATTGTGGATTGCCGGTGAACAAAGTCTGTGAAGGTTTGGGAGTCTACCTTGAAGACTTACCAGAGTGATTGGGCGAGATCTGTGTGACCTTAGCTCAAGGGGAATACGGTGAGGACTGGGTGTCCTGAGCTGCGTGTTCAGGACTGGGTGTCCGGGACTGTGTGTCCTAAGGTTTAAATACCTAGCCACCCTAACCAGACGTACAGTTGTCACAGCAACTGGAACTGGTCCAACAAATCATTGTGTTCAGCGAGTCACTGGTTTCATCTTCCCTTCCCTTTACTTACTGTTACTCCTTGTGAAGTCATTGTATGTTCGCACTATCTTTTGTCTTCACTGAGTGACTGCGTGTTCTGTGTGGCTTCACAATATCTTCCTACCTGATCCTTACTACATTGCTGCTATTAGTCATTGTGCTTTCACTCTATTGAATACTTGACTATGGCTTGCCTAGTGTAGTCTACCTTCCGCTGCAGGGTAATAGGTTTATTTCTATCGTTTGCCTTCATAACTTCCATGTTTTCAAGACTTGCATAAAAATTGCCTATTCACCCCCCCCCCTCTAGTCGATATAACGCACTTTCAATTGGTATCAGAGCAAGGTGCTCCCTTGTTCTGTGTGATTCGGTTTAACCACCTGGAGTTTTAGCTATGTCGACTGCAGGGATAATTAAAGTCTCCGCTGCATGCCCCGTCTTCGATGGAACTGAATATCCCTACTGGAAGAATAAGATGTGCATGCATCTTGAAGCCATTGACGTCGACCTATGGTATGTCGTCAAGAACGGCGTTCCCAAGGCTGGAGAAGGTGTCACTGCTGCTGATGTCAAGAAGTTCGTTCAACTGGACTCTACTGCCAAGAATATCATCTGTGGTCATCTGACCAAAGGACAGTATGGCCGTGTGAGTGCTTTGGAAACATCTAAGCTGGTCTGGGACTGGCTCTCCAAGGTCAATGAAGGCATCTGAACCCAGAGAGATCAGAGAATCAGTGTCCTTCGCAACCTCTTCAACCACTTCCAGCGAAATGACAATGAGAATGTCTAGCTCACATTTGACCAACTCACTGACATCACAAATGAGCTTCAAGCCCTCGGCGCTACTGAGATCACCAAACATGAAGTCGTCAAGACACTACTGAGATCACTTGATAGTTCGTTTGACACCCTATCCCTGATGATTCAAGAACGTCCTGATTTCAAGACACTCGATCCGTCTGACATACTTGAGAGGCTCAACACACATGAGTTTCAGCTTTCTGAGAAAAGAGATATCTACGGTCCAAACTATGGGCGAACTCGTGCCTTGAAGGCAAAAGCTGTCTCCTCATCTGAAGAAGAATCTGATAGCAGTTCGGATGATCCTGAAGACATTGGAAGGGAACTTGCTATGCTTGTGAAGAAGTTCCAAAAATTCACCAAGAAGAAAGGTTTCAGAAAGTCTTCCCGATCAAGCTCAAGGAATGATGAAGCTTCTGCTCACGACTACAAGAAGAAAACATGTCACAAGTGCAAGAAACCTGGCCACTTCATCTATGGGTGTCCACAGTGGGACAATGAGAACAAAAAGAAGAAGAAAAGCAAGGAATATGACTCTGACGACAAGAAGAAGAAATACTCAAAGTCTTCCTCAAAGTCTTCATCACACAAGAAGAGCTCATCTGGCAAGGCACGTGCGTTTGTTGGCAAGGAAATGGATTCAGAGGAGGAGTCCGCATCTAAGGAGGCGGAGGTGGAGTCTGAGGAGGAGTACGATTCAGGCGTCGCAAGTCTGGCTACAGCATACGTTGCCAAGTCCATCTTCAACACTGAAGACAATGACTTCATCACCGACACCGATGCAAATGACAAGGACTACTCTGCTTCTACCTACTGCTTCATGGCACGCGGTGCCAAGGTAAACACATGCACTACTCACTATCAAACATCTAGTGACGATGACTCTGATTGTGGTTCAAAACCCAGCTACAAAACACTTGCTAAAATTGCAACTGAACAACAGAAAGCTATGGAACATATTCAAAAACTGTTAGACAGAAGCAATGATCTGTTAGGTGCTGAAATGACTAGATCTGAATCCTTAATTGAAGACATAAAAAATCTTCACGTTAAGTATGAGGAACTTGAAAGTCGTCATGAAACTCTCTCAACAACTCATGAAAAGCTTTCCTATGATTATCTTCAAAGGAAGCAAGATCTTGAGAAATTGAGAGCGGCTCATGAAGATCTTCAAAAGGAAAACGAGTCACTTCGCGCCGAACAGAGCAGCTCCGCTCAGGAAGGATTTGAACCACCATGTCTTAAATGCATTGAGCGTGATAATGCTACTACTGTTGCTGAATGTTCTACTGCTGCTACTGTTGCAATATCTTCAACTGTTGATGTGGGAACTAACCCCTCTGCTGAGGATTCCACTGCTATTGCTGATGAGAATGCTAGGTTGAAGACATTGCTTCAAACAGGGATGTACAAAAGTCTTAAAGGGCATCAGACACTATGTGATGTCCTCAAAAAGCAGATTTTGAACCGAAACCCGAGGAAAGAGGGTGTTGGGTTTGTAAGGAAAATGAATGTTGATGGCTCTTACTGGAAACCTGAGCAGTACCCCAAAACCACATGGGTTGCTGCAAAGGAATTTTTAGCAGATCCATCCACTCTATCTGGGTTCACTTGTGCTAACCCCATTGTCATTGATGAATCCTTTGATGCAAACTATAAACTGTTTAAGAATCAGAATGGTGAAGTGTTTGCCAGGTACATTGGTACTAACTGCAGGAATGGACCGCCTATGAAGAAGATCTGGGTTCCGAAAAGGTGTCTGGAGAATCTTCCTGTGAATGTCATCATGACACCTCACGTGAAGAAGACAAACCTCAGACCAAAGGCTTCATACGGTCCAAAGGCTTCATACAGACAGAGGACTCACCTGAGTCGCACTAATGCAAATGTTTTGCAGGGAAACCATACTCAGGCATATGAATATAAGAGCGGTTCATCAAACCGCCATGTTCATAAGACCAAGAACTATTCTGCTTATTCTTATGAGTACTATTGTCCGCCTGCAAGACTGTTTGCTAGGGCTCCAACGCCAAAGTTCTTAGATGCTGCACTTAGACTTATTGCTTCTAAGCCACCATTGAAGATGTGGGTGGCTAAGAAAGCTTAACTCTCTTTTGCAGGGAAAGGTCTCCAGCAGAAAACCAAAATCGTCTGACGCTATTGCTGGGGACCTTAAACATCTTGTAGGGCGCAAGATCAATGCCTGAATGGTCTTACTATGTACTTTGTTCCTGAATCGCTTGTTACTCTCCCTATTAGTCCTAATCTGGATCTAAGCTTTCATAACCCACTGGTTCGTCAAATGTTTTTGCTTCACAATGCTCTTCGTGAAGCCTATCCCCCTAACTGCACTGTAGGGTACGACACCACCGTCTTCAGAATGGATTATTGATAGTGGGTGTACAAATCACATGACTGGCAAAAGAAGCCTTCTTATGGACTCAACCTTACGTCCATCCGACAAGAGCCACATCACATTTGCTGACACTGGTAAAAGTAAGGTATTGGGTCTAGGTAGAGTTGCAATCTCAAGGGATCAACACATGGATAAAGTCATGCTTGTTGAATCCCTTAGCTTCAACTTAATGTCTGTCTCAATGCTTTGCATTTAAACATGATCGTAATATTTGGAAAATATCGTTGCCTTGTTCTAATGGAATCTGACAAGTCTCTAGTATTTGAAGGGTATCGAAAAGATGATTTGTACGTGGTAGATTTCTCAGCAGGACCACAGCTTGTCGTATGTCTTCTAGCAAAAGCTTCAGAATGTTGGCTCTCGCATCGGAGGCTTGGGCATGCTGGCATGAGGAACCTCCACACCCTGGCAAAGAAGAAGCATGTCATAGGCATCGAGGGCGTCAAGTTCAAGAAAGATCACTTATGCGGTGCCTGTGAGGCAGGAAAGATGACGAGGGCCAAACATCCCTCGAAGACAATCATGACCACTACTCGACCCTTCGAACTGCTTCACATGGATCTTTTCGTTCCCACTCATTACTCAACTCTTACTACTATGCTTGTCTCTATGGCTTTGTCATTGTTGATGATTATTCTAGATATACTTGGGTGCACATAATCCTTTACAAGACTGAAGTGCAGGATGTCTTCAGATGCTTCGCCAATCAAGCAATGAACAACTATGGCGCCAAGATAAAGCATATCAGAAGTGACAATGGCACTGAATTCAAGAACACTGGCCTTGATATATATCTTGATACCTTGGGCATCACACATGAATTCTCAGCCCCGTACACGCCATAGCAGAATGGGGTCGTCGAGCGCAAGAACAAAACACTCATTGAGATGGCTAGAACGATGCTAGATGAATACAAGACTCCAAGAAAATTCTGGCCTGAAGCCATTGATACTGCATGCCATACAATCAATCATGTTTATCTTCACAAGCTTCTGAACAAGACATCTTATGAGCTCCTTACTGGCAAGAAGCCAAATGTCAGTTACTTCAGAGTATTTGGCGCCAGGTGCTGGATCAAGGACCCACATCACACCTCAAAGTTTGCACCAAAAGCACATGAGGGTTTTATGCTTGGATCTGGAAAGGATTCGCACTCCTACAGAGTCTTCAATCTCTTTCATTACAAAGTGGTTGAAGCAGTGGATGTGCGGTTCAATGAGACCAACGGTTCACAAAGAGAGCAACTGCCAAATGTGCTAGATGAAGTTCCATCCAGTGAATCAATCAAGCTAATGGGAACTGGAGAAATTATACCTTCTGAAGCTCATCCTGAAGAAGAACTTATCATCTCAGCACCTGATCAACATGAAGACAATGCTCAGCCTGAAGACATTCCTTCTAAAAACGACAATGATCAGCAAGAGCAAAATCTTCGCCCTGTACATCCTCGCGTTGCCAATGAAGTGCAGATTGAAAGAATAATTGACAGCATCAATGCACCCGGTCCACTCACTCGTTCAAGGGCAACTCAGCTAGCAAATTTCTGTGGGTACTTCGCATTCGTCTCAATAACAGAACCCAAGAAAGTTGAATAAGCCTTCATGGAACCTGAATGGATTCAAGCTATGCAAGAAGAGCTTCAACAGTTTGAGCTGAATAATGTATGGGAACTGGTCAAGCGTCCTGATCCTCGGAAGCACAACATAATAGGCACAAAATGGATATACCGCAACAAACAAGATGAGCACGGTCAAGTTGTCAGAAACAAAGCTCGTCTCTTTGCTCAAGGATATACTCAAGTGGAAGGCATTGACTTCGATGAAACATTTGCTCCTGTGGCTAGACTTGAAGCCATACGCATACTATTGGCCTATGCAAATCATCACAACATACTTCTTTATCAAATGAATGTGAAGAGCGCCTTTCTTAATGGCAAGATTGAAGAAGAAGTGTATGTTGCACAACCACCTGGCTTTGAAGATCCAAAACATCCTGACATGGTATACAAGCTCAACAGGGCACTGTATGGCCTCAAACAAGCCCCTTGGGCCTGGTATGACACACTCAAATACTTCCTGAAGAGCAAAGGCTTCATACCTGGTTCCCTTGACCCCACTCTCTTCACGAAGACATATGATGGTGAACTGTTTGTGTGCCAAATATATGTGGATGACATTATCTTCGGCTGCACCAATCAGAAGTACAGTGAAGAGTTTGGATATATGATGCAAGAGCAATATCAAATGTCTATGATGGGAGAGCTGAAGTTCTTTCTCGCTCTTCAAATATGATAGCAACGCAATGGCATCTTCATATCTCAAGAGAAGTATCTCAAAGATTGCCTGAAGAAGTTCGGTATGCAAGACTGCAAAGGCTTCACGACGCCAATGCCAGCCAAGCATCATCTGGGTCCTGACGACAATGGTAAAGAGTTCGATCAAAAGGTATACTGCTCCATGATTGGTTCTTTACTTTATCTATGTGCATCTAGGCCAGATATTATGCTTAGTGTTTGCATGTGTGCTCGATTCCAAGCGGCACCAAAGGAGTCGCATCACTTAGCTGTGAAGCGAATTCTTCGATATTTGGCTCACACCCCAACTCTAGGATTATGGTATCCAAGGGGCTCAGAGTTTGATCTGGTTGGATTCTCGGATGCTGATTATGCTGGTGACAAAGTTGATCGCAAGTCTACATCAGGCACATGTCACTTTCTGGGACGATCACTTGTATGTTGGTCTTTAAAGAAGTAGAACTGTGTATCTCTCTCCACTGCTGAATCTGAATACATTGCTGCTGGATCTTGCTGCGCTCAGCTTCTATGGATGAAGCAAACGCTCAAGGACTATGGCATTCATCTAAAGCAAGTGCCACTCTACTGCGACAACGAAAGCGCCATCAAGATTGCCAACAACCCAGTTCAGCACTCGAAGACAAAGCACATTGAAATTCATCATCACTTTCTCAGAGATCATGTTGTGAAGGAAGATATTGATATCATACACGTCAACACTGAAGAGCAATTGGCAGATATCTTCACCAAGCCCTTGGATGAGAAGAGATTTTGCATGTTACGGTGTGAGCTAAATATCCTGGAATCCTCAAATGTCCTGTGATCAGGCACACATCCTAACCCTTATGCACATTGATGACTTAGATGTGCAACACACGAAGTAAAGTATATCTTCAATCAATGAAGACATACATTCTAAGTGTGAATACATTAATGTGGAATTTGACTTCGGAGGGCCACGATAATTGTGCACCGTGTCTGGGTCTAATACTTCCTATACGGTGGGTAACGCCACCACCAAATGTTCTATTTTGAAGTGTTTCACTCATGGCGTTACCTTGCTATGTCTTCACATTCGGTTTGGCTTCAATCTCAACATGTCTTCATGATTATCTTCACTATGTTGATTATATATATATACTAGTGTTCTGTCCTCTACAGCATTCACTTATAGCTATGTCTTCTTGTTGAATCTTTTGAACTAAGTGAATGTGATCGGACCCTAACCTCTCTATGCTATCTATCTCAAACTCTATCTCTCCAAATCATATGCATTCTATTGAAACTGTCGAATGTCTTCTCTGCATCCTTGTCAGCAGAAGATACAAAGACAAACCTTAAGTCCACTTTCAATGCTCATTCCTCCACATGAAACCCGGAGAAGTAGGAATGACCACCCGACAATCCAGGCGTGCGTGGGACGTGGAACAAACCCCAAAATTCTGCATGATGGCCACGTGTTCCTCAGATGCGAATCGCCAAGGGCACCTGTGTAATAACGCAGTGCCGCCCCTGTACCTATAAATACACACTTCACGGCGGTCATTATCTCTTCTTCCACTCTCGCACGAACCCTAGCGCCACCGCTAGCCCTCGACGACGCCGACGATGAAGCGCTTCGCTGCCGCAACCTCTCCGACGCCGTCTTCACGCCGACCGCGGACATCGTCCTCTCTGCCGTCGCCGTAGGTGTCCTCCCACGCCAAGTTAGGGCACGGAATATCGAACTGCTCGGCCTCATCTTCCACTCCATCTAGCAGTTCTTAGTGTGGTAAATAAAACTTCCTTTTTACGGCACCGTTGATCTTATGGCTTTTTCACTTTCTACCACAAGCAGTTTCTATTCACACAAGTTAGATCTCTCTCATACTGCATCTCATAACATACCTAGTATATTCACTTATCCTTCACAAAGTAGTTAGATTCCTCACTTGTACTGATCTCTGGATTCGTACAAATCTGGAACCAACTCCTTATCTATGAGTGAATGTCTTCGCACGATGAGGTCAATGTCTTCTAAACTGATTTATATTCAAAATCTTCTGAGAATGCATATGACCTCTTCCCCTTCCCTCGCACCTTAATGCTGTCACAGGTACATGTCCGTGGGAGAATCCCTTGGTTCTCATAGTCTGCATTCATTTGCAGAATTCTTACAGCATCATATAAATTCTCCCGAAGCAAGTTCCTGTTTGTCCAGCAAGCAAAAATCTTTGAAGCCTTTGAACGTGTTGAAGCCTTTCAGTTTAAAGTTCATGGCTTCAGAGAAATCAGCAAGGGTGGCAGAAAGCGTCATGGAGAAACATCTAGAGATCTGCCATATGACCTCTCAGAACTGTACAAGACAGATCCTGAAGAGGATTACAATCAGCGCAAGACCCGAATCCAATGGATACGAAGATATTGGGCAGAACAATGGTTCAAATACCGATTTGTAACCCAGGAATATGCTGAGAAAAATGCCATCAAGAGACCGTGGGGAGACATCCTATACAAGAATCTTCAACCCAGGTCCAGAGATGAAGCCATTGAACAAGGCTTCTATCCCTGCATGGTCCGTGGGCCACAGCCTGCTGATGCACACCCATCATCACTACTATGGTGTCGTGACGACATTCTGTTCAAGCACAACTTCCAGTTTGCCCAGAACTCAGTGAAGCAAAACAAGAAGACATTGGGACTAGACTTCAACCCTTGTCCCTCAGCTCCAAGGGCTGATGGCACACGAGATGCAGAACCCAATGTCGTCGGTCCTTTCTACAACCTTGAAGGCCTCATCACCCATATCTTGGTTCAAGGGACTGCAGTGAATGGGCCTGCATCTGACGCTGAGTTAGATGAAGCGCCTGCAGCGCCAAAGCCAAAGAAGTTGAAGAAGCCTAAAGCTTCAAAGCCTGCCCCTTCACCAAAAATCTCACGGGCGAAGCCACTGGCAACTGCACCTCCTGAAGACAGTGTGCAGTCCGAAGATTTATCATGCATCTCCAAGCCCCAGAAGGTCAAGATGCCTCTGCCACACACCGGCCAAGAGCTAACAGCTGCTGCCATTCTGCGCAATGATGCCATTGATCTGTCAAGTGATGAAGATCTTGCAGATGACGCTCTTGAGAAACTCATCAAGAGCAAAGAAGAAGCAGAAATCTTCAATGATCTGCCTCTCTTTGATGTAACAGTCATTCACAACTTCATTGATGAATGGTTTGACACGCCAAACATCAGCTTCGACGATCTCCAACTACCCATTGGCCTCAATGCCGCCTTCCATGGCGCCATTGCTTCAGAGTTAGCTATCGCCCAGCGCATTGTTGAACTGAAGCAGAAGATTGACTTTGAGAAATCTCAGTTCGAGAAGCATATGGCCAAGCTCAGCGTGCAAGACGTGAAGAATTTAAAGATTGTGGGGAGACATCCTATACAAGAATCTTCAACCCAGGTCCAGAGATGAAGCCATTGAACAAGGCTTCTATCCCTGCATCAGCACCTGGCTCCTTCAATATCAATGGCTTCAGAGCAGACAACACATTCTTCAACAGCTCCAGGAACCCCTACTCTAGGGAAAGAATATCATCTGATCGGTTCTGGAGTTATCCGCAGCGAAGCTACTACTCATGTGTTCTTTACAACTAAGGTCGCATCTTCCCACACAAGCGCCTTGACATTGAAGCAATAGCTAGTCTTCCCTGTCTGGAAGAAGCTCTGGATTGCTTCAAAGAGGTTGGACTGCTACCATTCGTCACTGACCAAGAGCATTGGAATGAAGAGTTGCAGCTCCAATTCTATGCCACACTTCACATCCGCGGGTATAGCAGAGATTCGAAGACTTGGGTCCTGGAGTGGATGACAGGAAACGTTCATCACGAAGCCAAAGCCTTTGACATCATTGAGCTTACTGGTTTGCCCACTCCTGGCGATCTCTACAAGCATGGCTGTCAGCTTCATAGTGAAGCTATTGCGAGCATCTTTCAGAAGACTGAACCTAATATGAGTCAGATGCTCAGTATGATGAAGCCATTGCCCCAAGATGCTGCTTATCCCACGGAGTTCTTCGTTGAAGACCTTGAGTATTTGCCAAGAACCATTTATCACATCATAAGGCGAACTCTCTGGCCAATCAAAGGACATTCTCCCCATGCCAAGCTGGAAGGTGCAATGAAGACTTTGGTCTTCTACATTCTTCATGGAAAATGCTTCAATACACAGGATTTCTTCATACGCCAACTTGCTGCATCTGGCTCTGATCTGTTTGGTTTGAAGTTCTACGCCCCTTGGGTGATGCGGCTGATCAAACTTCACTCCGCTATCTCATATCAGCCCTCGGCCCGCAACTATCGGATTTTTATGCCTGATGTGGATATGTCTATTGAAGCCATCTATCCTGAGCCTGCTAAGGAACCTCCCAGTCTTCAGAATGCAGAGCATCAAAGTTTCACTCAGAACGTTGAAGGCGTTGAAGCCATAACTCGTGTGTATCCTTTGGCTGGCACTACACGTGCACCGCATCCTGCTCTCACTGAAGCCACTGATAGTACAACTGCTCCACGACCCAAGAAGCGCACTCGTGTTCTCAACGACCGAGAGCTTCTTGTGGCTCTTCATCAGAACCAGGATAGGCATCATGACTGGTTGAAGCGTCAGATGCAAAGCCTCTTGGTGGATGTTAATCGCATTCGCAATCTTGCCACCAAGAATGCTTTTGTTGGCCATGAAACCTCTCGCCGCACGTGGAAAGGGCTAACACTGATGTGTTCTGAAGATGATCTTCAAGAGGATGGCTTCACTGAGCGATTCAAGTTTGACTCCACACCTCCTCGAAGGGCAGTGCTGCGACGAACTCCATCCCTTGAAGACTCTGAGTTCTCTTCAGCACGCTTAGATGCTACTTCACCGCCACCTCCTTCAGCACGCTTCGACTCTGCTCCAAGCTCTTCAGCACCGCCAAACACAACCAACGACCCTGCTGCTTCACCTACTCCTCATGTGGACGAGTAGATGCTCTATGTCTTCAAACCTTTTTGGTCCTTACTAACAAAAGGGGGAGAAGCATATGAGGTTGATAGTCTTCAAGCGGGTCCATATGGGCGGGTGCTTTATATTTTGCTTCGTGCTTACAACTCTTGTTTTGCTACATTTGGTTCTTTGAGTTGTAACACTTAAACTCAATGGTCGTCTGCCACTTATTTGCCACCTTGTGTTGCGATGATAAATTCCGCATGTGCGACGGTAAATTCCACACTTAGATCATTCTGCAGACGTCCATTTTCCATTATGCATGTCATTATCTTCATATACTTTCACATCCATAGTGGATTGTCATCATAAGTTGAAGTGGATCTCCACAAGTACAACCTGCCATGTGCATTTGCATTCCAAAAGCAAACTACTTATATGCACATCTTCAGGGGGAGCCCTTGCAACTTATGGAGACAATTCCGTATCCTTTACAATTTCACAGATTATATTCCCCGTTGAAAACTTTAACTAGTTTGTCATCAATCACCAAAAAGGGGGAGATTGTAAGTGCATCTAGTGCCGCCCCTAGTTGGTTTTGGAGTATTGATGACAAACCTAGTTGAGGGACTAATGTGTTTGTGAGAATTGCAGGATAACACAGGTAGAAGTCCCTCATTGATTCGGTTTTCCTACCAGAGATGACACCTAAAAATGTATGAAGACATTGAAGTCAAAGGTGGTATATGAAGATATTCACATTGAAGACTATGACAAGAGAAGACACCACATGAAGCCTATGGAGCTCGAAGACTTAGATCTTTCGTAGTTCTCTTTCTTCTGTGTTGAGTCATAGGAACCACCGTACTGTTAAGTGGGGTCCAAGAGAACCAGTCAGAATGACTGAAGTGATGCTTAAACAAAACCTATGTCTTCGAGTGAAGACTTTGAGAGCGAATCTTGTTCAGAGTCGGACAAGTCAGCTTTGCTTGTAGCCCAAGTAAAGTTGCCGTGTGAGTTTGAAATCTGACCGTTGGAACATGTGTCAGTTCCTTAGTGACCCAGGGACATTTCGGACAAATCGGGTTGGGTTGCCAAGTGGCTATAAATAGCCCACCCCCTACGACCATAAACGGTTGGCTGCTCAGATTTAGAGTACGGCTTTTTTCGTTTGAGAGCAACCCACCTCGAAGCCTTTGAGAGAGAATTCCTTGCGAGGATAAAGCCCTAACCACCCAGAGCCAAAGAGAATTAGGCATCACTTAAGTCTTCTTGCCTATGTGATCTGAAGACTTATTACACTTGAGGACTGTGCATCCTCCAGCCGGTTAGGCGTCGCGTTTTGAGTATCCAAGAGACATTGTGGATTGCCGGTGAACGAAGTTTGTGAAGGTTTGGGAGTCTACCTTGAAGACTTACCAGAGTGATTGGGCGAGGTCTGTGTGACCTTAGCTCAAGGGGAATACGGTGAGGACTGGGTGTCCTGAGCTGCGTGTTCAGGACTGGGTGTCCGGGACTGTGTGTCCTAAGGTTTAAATACCTAGCCGCCCTAACCAGATGTACAATTGTCACAGCAACTGGAACTGGTCCAACAAATCATTATCTTCAGCGAGTCACTGGTTTCATCTTCCCTTCCCTTTACTTACTGTTACTCCTTGTGAAGTCATTGTATGTTCGCACTATCTTTTGTCTTCACTGAGTGACTGTGTGTTCTGTGTGGCTTCACAATATCTTCCTACCTGATCCTTACTACATTGCTGCTATTAGTCATTGTGCTTTCACTCTATTGAATACTTGACTATGGCTTGCCTAGTGTAGTCTACCTTCCGCTGCAGGGTAATAGGTTTATTTCTATCGTTTGTCTTCATAACTTCCACGTTTTGAAGACTTTCATAAAAATCGCCTATTCACCCCCCCCCCCCTCTAGTCGATATAACGCACTTTCAAGCCGTCATGCCTTCCATCTCTCGGAGGATTCTGTGGTAGCGGCTCTGTAAGCAGCAATTGGAGGTTCGGCAATTGTTCTTCATGTTGATCACATCAAAGACAAGGTTTATTCTTTCCATGTTTCTTGCAAGTAAGTTGGTTTTATTATTATGGATCTTCGTTCCTTTGCCTGTGATCTGTTCAAGTGATATTTTCATTTCTGGGGTAATGGGGGCTCTAATTGGATTAGAGAGCTCCGGATATGGAGGAAGGAATGTGATGCTGAATGGATTCTAGCTAGTCCTACTAAGCGTCGATCATCTTTAGGTCTCTTGGCCATGCATAAACCTCCAGTCAAATCAGCTATCGAATCCGCTGCATCTGCTCCGAAAAAGCTCTCTTTTGCCACGTTTGAGAGTTATTCTGCTTGCAAGGGTTATAGATATCCGGCTACACAAGAGTGTATTGACACCATTAGGGATGCTGGGTATGATCTTCATGTTCATGAGTGTGTAGTCATACATCAATCCCCTCCCGTGGACTTTCTTTGGACGGTGGCTCGTCCACCCATTGTTTTTGGTACAGTCACTCCTTTGCCGGAGTTGAGCCGGCCGGCATCATCTGCGCCGGTGACTGATCCGATTTATGGGGAACTTTCCCCCATGCATGATGGGATCTTGCCCGCATGTTTCACTGAGGCGGGATTACCACTCATTCAAATCAACTGTCAGGTTTCCAACTCAGCTTTGGAGGTCCGACAAGTCTCGAGCCCATCTTTGCTGCTTAGCCCAACTGCTTCTGGACCTTCCATGCCTCAGGGTCCAAACCCTCTGGGACACTGTCAGGATATCCCCTCATCTCAAGAGGCTGCGAGGCAGTTTGAAGCTATGGTCGATGACATGGTGGACCGTGTGGTTACATGCACTATTTGTTCACAGAGGGGCCACTTGTCAGTGGCATGTGGAATGCAAGCGGTCTGTTCGCATTGCTCTCGTCCAGGTCACTCTAGCCGCGACTGTAATGATTTCGCGCGCTCCAATGGACTGGTTTGGAGGCCAATTTCGGTGCAACAAAAAACGATTTTATCGGAATCTGTTGTTTCTCATGGGAATAGAGCCGGAGTTATTGGGATAGACTGCCCAGTCCCATCGACGCAGCCCCCATTGCATCTTCCCTCTCCTCAAGCCAAAGAAAACCCCCGACAAGCTTCTGGCTCTTCCATGGCGAACTATGAGCTCGATCCTCAGCGCTTTGTGCCTCCTGGCCATCACATCATCGACGGTGGCGATCGTTGGCTTCCGCGCACCTTCTTCACGCCTGCTGCTCGTCCGCCCCGTCGTCATGAGGACTTCATGGTTGCTGAGGTGATGCCGGCGCCGGAGGGGCCGCTCGGCCCGGTGCGGGAACAGGTTGTGCAGTTTCTGCAAAATAGAGGTATTATGGTCCGATCTACTCAGCCATGGTTTCATGGGGTGGGTTTGTTTCAAGTCAGAGATCCATCGGTTAGATACACCTTGATTCAGCATGCACCTTTTCCGTTGGGCAACGATCATTTTGTTAGATTTGTGAAGCATGATGAGGGAGAAAATTTTAAGGGAACGCATGGTTTTTGCAAGGGATGGTTAATGTTCATTGGGATTCCTCTGGATTACCGCACTACAGAGTACATCCCGCAGGTTGTAGGCACTTTTGGAAAGTTTATTTCTTGGAATAGTGAGGATCCTTACCTGGTCCGGACTTTAGTTGAGGCTAGCTTTCCAGATATGCCGCTGGTCCCAAGAGATGTTGTTTTTGGTGATTATGCGGAATATGGAGGTGCTCAAGTGTCTTGGACTGCTGCATGTTATGTTCTAGGTGCAAATTTTGCAGATCAGATGCCGAACGATGAAGACCCAATGCCTCTGGATGGAAACCCTGACCCTTTGCCAGGTAATCTGGTTCCGGATAATTTGATGTTTGTCTTGCCATCATACCCAATGTTGGGATGGAATGATGCACCTGTTGTTCCTCCTCCTCCTCCACATGTGAATGACGAAGCGCCTGGTTGGGGTAATGGCGTGTGGGGAGAGGAAGCAGAGAATGAGCAAGCCCTCCAGCCTGCTGCTCCCGAACATGATCAAGTTTCAATTGTGATTGATCAACCAGAGGGATCAGTTTCTGTGGACCAACCAGAGCAGGGCTTTGATGATTTGCCTCTCCCAGATCTTCAGCAGCCTGTCTTTGAGGAGAATCAGCTTGCAATTGTGCCTTACCAACCACCTGTGATTCAGCAGCATCAAATCTTTATTGGCATGGCACGCATTGTGGCTGGACCTCCTCTCCCTCCTGAGATGATTTGGAAGAGGTCTTTCCAGAATCTCATGTTTGATTTTTCAGTTAAGGAGGTGCCAAGGTCAATCTTCTTCCAACCGATGGGCACAATCATTTATTCTAAGAGGTCCTGGTCCATTGCTTTTGATGAATCAAGAAAGATGTCTTGTTTGACAGCCTCTTTGCCCTTGGTTGCTGCTGTCAGAAGGCCTGTCATGGTGAAGCGTCCGGTGGCCAGAGCTTTATTTAAGGAACTGCCGGCTGCTACAGTTTCTGTTTCCCAAGAGGTCGCATCTGCTAATTCTGTTGTTTCTGTCTCTACTCAGTCATCACCTCTGGTTTTCTCTGTGGAACAATCTACTGCGAGAAAGAGGAGAGAGAAGAAGAAGGCTCCTGTTGTTGATACATCGTTAAGATGTTGCACTCGGAGCGCGCCAAAGCTGGATGGATTCAAAAATGTGGTTTTCGAGCAGCTCTCATTTCAGCCATCAAAGAAGCGCCCCCGCGCAAAGCCCATGGAAGACAAGGCCCAGCCCACTTCTACGGCTAACTCTGAAGATGCACAGACTACTGCACCACCACATACTCCGATTCGTGTTCTTCGGGCCATGGGCGCGGAGCTAGAGATTGATCCTTCTCTTCTATTAGTGGACAAGCTTATGGCTAATGCACAGGAGGATTCTTCTGCATCTTCAGCTTAATGTTTATGATATCTTTTATGTCGAGGCCGAGAGTGCCTATTATGTTTGTTTTCTTTATGGTTGAACTGATACCGATCTAGGACGTGGCACTTTGTGGTTCTGAACTTTGTTATCTTTTGGATGGCATGGCATTGTGTGTCATGCTCTATTTGCTCTTCTACGCATCGGTCATTAATGAATCGTGTTACAACGCGTAGTTGGAAAATTTTATGTTGGAATGTTCGTGGTCTGAATTCTGATGCTAGGCAGCGTTCTGTCAGGGAGAAAGTGACTGATAGTCAATGTTCGGTGGTTTGTCTGCAAGAAACTAAATTATCCTCATGCTTGCGTACAACTATGAAAAGCATATGTCCCTATGGTTTTGATCAATTTTTTAGTCTCCATCTAGGGGAGCCTCTGGGGGTCTTCTAGTTGTCTGGCGATCCGATGTGTTTCATGGCACTCTGCTAGAAGTTAAACCCTACGCCATCGTTATGAAATTTACCTCTGTCCATAATAACGAACAGTGGTTTCTGGTTAATGTGTATGGCCCCTGTCAAGGTGAATTGCGTGATGAGTTTGTTTCCTGGATCTATAATTTAGACATTGACCCGGACAAGAAGTGGATTTGATGGGGGATTTCAACTTTATTCGTTCCACTGAAAATAGGAATCTCCTAGGTGGTGATATCAATGATATGTTTATTTTCAATGAAATTATTGGCCATTTGGGACTGCTGGAACTTCCTTTAAAAGGAAGAAAGTTCACTTGGTCTAACATGCAGGACATGCCTCTTCTGGAATAGTTGGACTGGGTTTTTACCTCTGCTAGTTGGATTAGCATTTATCCCATGACGCAAGTGACTCCTTTGGCTAAGACTGCGTCTGATCATGTACCTTGTCTAGTTACCATCAGTACAACAATTCCAAAAGCTCATATCTTCAGGTTTGAAAAATATTGGGTCCATCAGGCTTGTTTTATGGATTGTGTGCAGGAGTTCTGGACTCATCCCTCTCGTAAGATCCATATCTCAGCAATTATTGTGGATAAATTAAAGGCTTTGTGTTTTGCTTTGAAGAAATGGCAAAAAGGTTTGTCACATATTAAAAAGTTAATTGAGAAGTGTAACTGGGTAATTCATTGGTTGGACAATCTTGAGGACATGAGATCTCTTTCAAGACCTGAGTTTAATTTTAGGAAAATCACTAAATTGCATCATGAGCATCTGTTGCACATGCAATATCTTTACTGGAGGAAGAGATGTACCATTAGGTATATCAAAGTGGGAGAGGAAAATTCCAAGTTCTTTCAGGCCATGGCAACTGAAAGATATAGAAAGAATTCCATTGCTAGCCTTTTACTGTCTGATGGCACAGTCACATCTAACCATGAGGAAATGGCCAAAGAGTTCTTGTTTTCTTTCAAAAGCAGAATGGGGACGGTACGGCCAATATCTTTGGATGAAAACATATTGTCTTTAATACCTACAGTTCAGGGCTTGGAGGTGCTCACAAAACCATTTGATCTAAAAGAAATTGAACATGTTATTAAAGACTTGCCTCTTGATAAGGCCCCTGGGCCTGATGGTTTTAATGGCCTTTTTAAAAAAAAGTGTTGGCGCATAATTACTGCTGATTTTATTCAATTGGTTCATGAGTTCCATGCTGGAACAGTTGAGTTAGAAAATCTCAATGATGCATATATTACTTTGATCCCAAAGAGGCAGACACCTGAGAGCGTGGGAGACTTTAGGCCTATTTCACTCACCAGTGTTGGCCTAAAATTTCTTACAAAGCTTGCTGCTAACAGATTTCAACAGGAGATCACCAAATGTGTAAATAAAAACCAATATGGCTTCATAAAATCAAGAACAATCCAGGATTGCCTTGCTTGGACCTTTGAATATATCCATCAGTGCAATCAGTCTAAACGGCCCATCCTTTTGCTAAAGCTAGACTTTGAAAAGGCTTTTGATTCTATCCAGCATGAGGTTATCATAAGGATTCTTGTTGCAAAAGGTTTTGATGACAGATGGATTATTTGGATTAAGCAGTTGTTGTCATCACGCACTTCTTCTGTTCTACTGAATGGAGTTCTTGGTAAACATTTTAAATGCAAATGTGGAGTTAAGCAAGGGGACCCAATCTCTCCCTTGCTTTTTGTTATAGCGGCTGATCTCTTGCAGACATTGATCAATGATCTTCTTCAGCAAGGTTTAATAAGCAGGCCTCTGCCAACCCATGATCCTGATTTTCGTGTTGTCCAATATGCCGATGACACACTGCTTTTCTTAAATGCTGAAAAAGATCAATTGGGGGCACTAAAATTAGTATTATATTCTTTCTCAAAGGCAACTGGACTTCAGATTAACTTTCATAAGTCCTCCATGTACCTATTAATGTGATTGACCAGGATGCTACTGATCTTGCTGCCTATTTTGGATGTAAGTTAGGCAAAATGCCTTTCACATACCTGGGTCTGCTAGTGGGGACTACCAGGCCAAAAATTGTGGATCTTCTTCCCCTTGTGGATTGTATGGAGAAAAGTTTGACAACAATTTCTTGGTTTTTGCCTCAAGGGAGTAGATTGCAATTAGTAAACTCTGTCATTTCCTCTTTGCCTATCTTCTTCCTTTGCATCTTGTCAATTCCTCAGGGTATTTTGAAGCAGTTGGAAAGGATTCAGAGGCAGTGTTTGTGGAGGAAATATGGTCAGGAAAGGGGCCATTCGCTGGTTGCTTGGCCACTTGTCTGTAGGCCTAAGTCGAAGGGGGGGCTTGGAATCTTAAACCTTGGTTTGCAAAATGATGCTCTCCTCCTGAAGCATCTGAACAAATTTTATAATAAGATGGATGTGCCTTGGGTTCAGTTAGTTTGGGATTCTTACTACTTTCAAAGGGTTCCACATGATACCATTCTTTGTGGCTCTTTTTGGTGGAAGGATGTCTGCAAATTGATGGAGAATTTCAGAGCAGTTACTTCGGTTGATGTGCATAGTGGAGATACTGTGTTGTTCTGGTCTGATTATTGGCTACTTGGAAACAGTGTTGTCCCTCTTCAAGATCGATTTCCTAGACTCTATTCATTTTGTCTCCACAAAAACCTCTCAGTCCGGGAAGTCTTTCAGGCTAGCAGTTTCCAAGAACTTTTTTACTTGCCTCTTTTTGAACAAGCCTTTCAGGAACTACAGCAGCTCTCCTCCTTAATGGGGTCCTTCCATTTGGACAGTACCTCTCATGACTCTTGGGGGTGGAGGCATGGAAAGAAGTCTGAATATACTGCAAAAAAGTTTTATGACTTTGTCTATCAGCCAATGGTAGCTAACCCCATCCTGGGGTGGATATGGAAAAGCTGTTGTACAATGTCAATTAAGATGTTTGCTTGGCTTGTAATAATGGACATGGTAAACACTAAAGACAAGATTCAGAGGAGGCATTGGAGGATTAATGAGGGACCAGAATGTGTTCTTTGTCCTACTGGGATTTTGGAGGACAGAAATCACCTCTTTTTCCAGTGCAATTTCAGTGTACGCGTGTGGAATTATCTGCAAATTCTATGGAAAGACAATGATGACATGGTGGAGATTGCTTGCCATGCTAGAAAGGACTTCAACAAACCTTTCTTTGGGGAGGTGGTTTTCACTGCATGGTGGAATATTTGGAAGGTTAGGAATGATAGAGCTTTCAGGAACATCAAGCCATCTTTCAGGATGTGGAAAAATGGCTTCATTCATGACATCACTCTACTCTCTCACAGAATCAAACGGAAGTATAGAGAAGCCTTACTTAAGTGGATTGATTTTCTTCCTCCTTGAGGATATTTGCTTCTATGTAACACTGTAATTATTAGATTTAATGCACCCCTCCTTTGTATAGCCTTCTTTTGTTTCTTCTTTTCTTTGTTCTTGTTTTTTTCCTCACCTTGAGGAAGCACTATATGGTTCCTGCTTTCTTTTAATAAAATGTTGTGGGGTGTAAGCCCTGCAGTCTCCATGGTAAAAAAAATGATGAAGCTTCTACTATGACTACAAGAAGAGAACATGCCACAAGTGCAAGAAACCTGGTCACTACATCTCTGAGTGTCCGCAGTGGGACAATGAGAAGAAGAAGAAGAAGAAGAAGAAGAAGAAGAAGAAGAAGAGCAAGGAATATGATTCTGACGATAAGAAGAAGAAGAAATACTCAAAGTCTTCTTCCAAGTCTTCCTCAAAGTCTTCATCACACAAGAAGAGCTCATTTGGCAAGGCTTGTGCATTTGTTGGCAAGGAAAATGATTCAGAGGAGGTGTCTGCTTCTGAGGAGGCGGAGGTGGAGTCTGAGGAGGAGTCCGATTCTGGCGTTGCAAGTCTGGCTAGAGCCTACGTTGCCAAGTCCATCTTCAACACTGAAGACAATGACTTAGTCACCGACGCCAATGCTAATGACAAGGACAACTCCGCTCCCACCTATTGCTTCATGGCACGTGGTGCCAAGGTAAACTCACGCAATGCTCACTATCAAACATCCCGTGAAGATGACTCTGATTGTGGTTCCAGACCCAGCTACAAAACACTTGCTAAAATTGCAACTAAACAACAGAAAGCTATGGAACATATTCAAAAACTGTTAGACAAAAGCGATGACCTGCTGGACGCTGAAATGACTCGATCTCAGTCCTTAATTGAAGACATAAAAAATCTTCATGTTAAGTATGAGGAACTTGAAAGTCGTCATGAAACGCTCTCAACAACTCATGAAAAGCTTTCCTATGATTATCTTCAAAGGAAGCAAGAACTTGAGAAATTGAGAGCGGCTCATGAAGATCTTCAAAAGGAAAATGAGTCACTTCGCGCTGAACAGATCAGTCCCGCTCAGGAAGGGTTTGAACCACCATGTCTTAAATGCCTTGAGCGTGATAACGCTACTTCTACTGCTGAATGTTCTACTGCTGCTACTGTTGCAATATCTTCAACTGTTAATGTGGTAATTAACCCCTCTGCTGAAGATGCCACTGCTATTGCTGATGAAAATGCTAGGTTGAAGACACTGCTTGAAACAGGGATGTACAAAAGTCTCAAAGGGCATCAGACACTATGTGATGTCCTCAAAAGACAGATTCTGAACCGAAACCCTAGGAAAGAGGGTGTTGGGTTCGAAAGGAAAATGAATGTTGATGGCTCTTACTGAAGCCTGAGCAGTACCCCAAAACCACATGGGTTGCTGCAAAGGAACCTTTAGTGGATCCATCCACCCTATCTGGCTTCACTTGTGCTAATCCTATTGTCATTGATGAATCCTTTGATGCAAACTATAAACTGTTTAAGAATCAGAATGGTCAAGTGTTTGCCAGGTACATTGGTACTAACTGTAGGAATGAGCCACCTATGAAGAAAGTCTGGGTGCCCAAAAGGTGTCTAGAGAATCCTGTGAATGTCGTCATGACACCACAAGGGAAGAAGACAAACCCCAGACCACAGGCTTCATATGGTCCAAAGGCTTCATACAGACAGAGGACTCACCTGAGTCGCACTAACACAAATGTTTTGCAGGGAAATCATACCCAGGCCTATGAATATGAGCGTGTTTCATCAAACCGCCATGTTCATAAGACCAAGAACTACTCTGCTTATTTCTATGAGTATTATTCACCTCCTGCAAAACTATTTGCTAGGGCTTCAAAGCCAAAGTCCTGGGATGCTGCACTTAGACTCATTGCTTCGAAGCCACCCTTGAAGATGTGGGTGGCTAAGAAAGCTTAACTCTCTTTTGCAGGGAAAGGTCTCCAGCCGAAAATCAAATGTGTCTGAAGCTATTGCTGGGGACCTAAAACATCTTGTAGGGCACAAGATCAAATGCCCAAATGGTCTTATTATGTATTTTGTTCCTAAGTCGCTTGCTATTTGTCATATCAGTCCTAACCTCGATCTAAGCTTTCATAATCCACTTGCTCGTCAAATGTTTATGCTTCACAATGCTCTTCGTGAAGCCTATCCCCCTAACTGCACTGTAGGGTATGACACCAGCTGCTTCAGAATGGATTATTGATAGTGGATGTACTAATCACATGACTGGCGAACGAAGTCTTCTCATGGACTCAACCTTACGTCCATCTGACAAAAGTCGCATCACATTTGTTGATACTGGTAAAAGCAAGGTATTGGGTCTAGGTAGAGTTGCAATCTCAAAGGATCAGCACATGGATAAAGTGATGCTTGTTGAATCCCTTGGTTTCAACTTAATGTCTGTCTCAATGCTTTGCGATTTGAACATGATTGTGATATTTGGAAAATATTGTTGCCTTGTTCTAATGGAATCTGGCAAATCTCTAGTCTTTGAAGGGTATCGGAAAGATGATTTGTACATGGTAGATTTCTCAGCAGGACCACAGCTTGCCGTATGTCTTCTTGCAAAAGCTTCAGAGTGTTGGCTCTGGCATCAGAGGCTAGGGCATGCTGGCATGAGGAACTTGCATACTCTTGCGAAGAAGAAGCACGTCATAGGCATCAAGGGCGTCAAGTTCAAGAAGGGTCACTTATGGGGTGCCTGCAAAGCTGGAAAGATGACGAGGGCCAAGCATCCCTCGAAGACAATCATGACAATGACTCAACCCTTCGAACTGCTACACATGGACCTCTTCGGCCCTAGTCACTACTCTACCCTTACTACTACTGCTTGTCTCTATGGCTTTGTCATTGTTGATGATTATTCAAGATATACATGGGTACATATAATTCTCTACAAGACTGAAGTGCAGGATGTCTTCAGACGCTTCGCCAATCAAGCCATGAACAACTATGGCGTCAAGATCAAGCACATCAGAAGTGACAATGGCACTGAATTCAAGAACACCGGCCTCAACACTTATCTTGATACATTGGGCATCACTCATGAGTTCTCAGCTCCGTACACGCCGCAGCAGAATGGCATCGTGGAACGCAAGAAAAGAACACTCATTGAGATGGCCCGGACGATGCTCGATGAATACAAGACACAAGAAAGTTCTGGCCTGGAGCTATTGATACTGCATGCCATGTCATCAACCGTGTTTATCTTCATAAGCTTTTGAAGAAAACATCCTATGAACTCCTCACTCGTAAGAAGCCAAATGTCAGTTACTTCAGAGTATTTGGTGCTAGGTGTTGGATCAAGGATCCACATCACACTTCAAAATTTGCACCGAAAGCACATGAAGGTTTTATGCTTGGTTACAGAAAGGATTCGCACTCCCACAGAGTCTTCAACCTCTTTCACTATAAAGTGGTTGAAACTGTGGATGTGTGGTTCGATGAGACTAACGGCTCGCAAAGAGGGCACCTGCCAAATGTGCTAGATGAAATTCCACCCAGTGAATCCATCAAGCTTATGGGAACTGGAGAAATCATACCGTCTGAAGTACAGCCTGAAGAGGAACTTATCATTTCTGCACCTAATCAACCTGAAGACAATGCTCAGCCTGAAGACAATCCTTCAAATGAATACAATGATCAGCAAGAGAAAAATCTTCGTCCAGTTCATCCTCATGTTGCAAATGAAGTACAGATTGAGAAGATAATTGATAGCATCAATGCACCTGGTCCACTCACTCGTTCAAGGGCAACACAACTAGCATATTTCTGTGGGCACTTTGCATTCGTCTCAATATCTGAACCCAAGAAAGTTGATGAAGCCTTCATGGAACCTGAATGGATTCAAGCTATGCAAGAAGAGATTCAACAGTTCAAGCTGAATAATGTATGGGAACTGGTCAAGCGTCCTGATCCTCGTAAACACAATATCATAGGCACTAAATGGATATATCACAACAAGCAAGATGAGCATGGTCAATTTGTTAGAAACAAGGCTTGTCTCGTTGCTCAAGGATACACTCAAGTTGAAGGAATTGACTTTGATGAAACATTTGCTCCTGTGGCTAGGCTTGAAGCTATACGCATACTGCTAGCCTATGCAAATCATCATAACATCCTTCTGTATCAAATGGATGTGAAGAGTGTCTTTCTCAATGGCAAGATTGAAGAAGAAGTGTATGACACACTCAAAGACTTCCTGAAGAGCAAAGGCTTCAAACCTGGTTCCCTGGATCCCACACTCTTCACGAAGACATATGATGGTGAACTGTTTGTATGCCAAATATATGTGGATGACATTATCTTTGGCTACACTAATCAGAAATACAGTGCTGAGTTTGGATACATGATGCAAGAGCAATATCAGATGTCCATGATGGGTGAGCTGAAGTTCTTCCTTGGTCTTCAAATACGGCAGCAACGCAACGGCATCTTCATATCTCAAGAGAAATACCTCAAAGATTGCCTGAAGAAGTTTGGAATGCAAGACTGCAAAGGTTATACGACGCCAATGCCAACCAAAAGTCATCTGGGTCCTGACGCCAATGGTAAAGAGTTTGATTAAAAGGTATATCGCTCCATGATTGGTTCTTTACTTTATTTATGTGCATCTAGGCCAGATATCATGCTTAGTGTTTGCATGTGTGCCCGATTCCAAGCGGCACCAAAGGAATCACATCACTTAGCTGTGAAACAAATTCTTCGATATTTGGCTTACACCCCAACACTAGGATTATGGTATCCAAAGGGCTCAGAGTTTGATCTAGTTGGATTCTCGGATGCTGATTATGCTGGTGACAAGGTGGATCGCAAGTCTACATCAGGCACATGTCACTTTCTGGGACGATCACTTGTGTGTTGGTCTTCAAAGAAGCAGAACTGTGTATCTCTCTCCACTGCTGAATCTGAATACATTGCTGTTGGATCTTGCTGCGCTCAGGTTCTATGGATGAAGCAAACACTCAAAGACTATGGCATTCATCTGAAGCAAGTGCCCCTCTATTGCGACAATGAAAGCGCCATCAAGATTGCCAACAACCCAGTTCAGCACTCGAAGACAAAGCACATTCAGATCCGTCATCACTTTCTCAGAGATCATGTCATGAGGGAAGATATTGATATCATTCACGTCAACACTGAAGAGCAACTGGCAGATATTTTCACAAAGCCCTTGGATGAGAAAAGGTTTTGCAAGTTGCGGTGTGAGCTAAATATCTTGGAATCCTCAAATGTCCTGTGATCATGCACACATCCTAACACTTATGCATGTTGATGACTTAGATGTGCAACACACGAAGTAGCGTATATCTTCAACTAATGAATACTTACACTCTAAGTGTGAATACATTAACGCGGAATTTGACTTCGGAGCGCCACGATAATTGTGCGCCGTTTGTGGGTCTAATACTTCCTATACAATGGGTAACGCCACCACCAAACTTTTGTTTGGAGTGTTTTCTGTAGGCGTTACATTTGCAAAGTCTTTGCATTTGGTTTGTCTTCAATATTAACATGACTTCATGCTTATCTTCACTATATTGATTTGGTCTTATTCGGATATATTCATATATTTGTGTTCCGTCCTCTACAACATTCACTTATAGCTATGTCTTCTCATTTGAATCTTTTGAACTAAGTGAATGTGATCGGACCCTAACCTTTCTATGCTCCTGTCTCAAATCTATCTATCCAAATCATATGCATTCTATTGAAACTGCCGAATGTCTTCGCTGCGTCCTTGTCAGCAAAAGATACAGAGACAAACATTAAATCTGTTTTAAATGCTCAATCCTTTTTGCCTGAACCCGGAGAAGCGGGAACAACCCCCCGACAATCCAGGCATGCGTGGGAACGTGGAACAACCTCCAATGTGTTGCATGATCGCCACGTGTCCTTCAGATGTGAACCGCCAGGGGCAGCTACGTAATAACGATGCGTCGTCCATGTCCTTATAAATACACGCAACACCCCAGTCATTATCTCTTCTTCCACTTCTCCTTCTCTCACAAACCCTAGCGCCACTGCTAGCTCTCGATGATGCCGGCGACGAAGCGCTTAGCTGCCATGACCTCACCGACGCCGTCCTCACGCCAGCCGCGGACATCGTCTTCTCCGCCGTCGCCGTAGGTGTCCTCCATCGCCAAGTTAGGGCACAGAAGATAGAACTGCTCGGCCTCATCTCCTACTCCGTCTAGCAGTTCCTCGAGTGGTAAATAAAAACTCTTTTTACCGTCGTTTTGTTCTTATAGATTCATCCTTTTTACCAAAAGTGGTTTCTGCCTCCACAAAGTTGGATCTATCCTGTCTGCATCTCATACAATGCCTAGTATGTTCACTTAAGCTTCACAAAGTAGTTAGATTCCTCACTTGTACTTATTCGTGGATTCGTACGAATCTGGAACCAACTCCCTACATATGAGTGAATGTCTTCGCACTATAAGGTCAATGTCTTCTAAACTGATTTATCTTCAAAATCTTCTGAGAATGCATATGACCTCTTCCCCTTCCCTCGCATCTCTAATGCTGTCACAGGTACATGTCCGTGGGAGAATCCCTTGGTTCTCATAGTCTGCATTCATTTTGCAGAATTCTTACAGCATCACATCAATTCTCCCGAAGCCAGTTCCTGTCTGACCAGCAGACGGAAGACTTTGACAGTGTTGAAGCCTTTTAGTCTAAACTTCATGGCAACAGAGAAATCAGCAAGGAAGGATGGAAGACAGCGTCGTGGGGGTACATCAATGGATCTGCCCGAAGATCTCTATGAACTATACAAAACTGACCTTGAAGAAAGTTATGGTCAGCGCAAGACACGAATCCAATGGATTTGAAGATATTCGGCCGAGCAATAGTTCAAGTACAGATTCGTCACCAAGGAGTATGCTGAGAAGAATGCTATCAAGCGTCCTTGGGGAGATATTCTCTATAAAAATCTTCAACCCAAGACCAGAACTGAAGCCATTGCTCAAGGATTCTACCCTTGCATGGTCTGAGGGCCACAGCCTACTGATACCGACCCATCGTCATTGCTATGTTGTCGAGATGACAATCTGTTCAAGCGCAACTTTCAGTTTGCCAAGAACTCGGCCAAGGAAAACAAGAAGTCTTGGGGATTAGAATTCAACCCAGGCCCCTCTGCGCCACGTGCCGATGGCACATGCGAAGCTGAACCCAATCTTGTTGGTCCCTTCTACAACTTAGAAGGTCTCATCACTCATATAATGGTTCAAGGGGCATATGTGGATCAACCTGCAGACGACGCTGACTCTGACGAAGCGCCTGCACCACGAAAGCCGAAGAAGCGGAAGAAACCTAAGGCTTCGAAGCTTTCCACTACACCAAAAGTGTCGCGCGTGAAGCCCTTGGCCACTGCTCCTCCTGCACCAAGTGTGCAGTCTGAAGATCTCTCTCGCATCTCCAAGACTGAGAAGAAAAAGAAGAAGCCCATGCACTCCTCTAGTCATGTTCTGACTCCTCCTGCTGTTTTGAGAAACGAGAATGATGCCATCGATCTGTCGAGTGACGACGATCTTGCTGATGACGCTCTTGAGCAATTGATAAAGAGCAAGCAAGAGGCAGAAATCTTCAACAACTTGCCTCTCTTTGACGTGGCAGTATTAAACAACTTCATTGATGAGTGGTTTCACACCCCCAATCTCAGCTTTGATGATCTGCAACTTCCAATTGGCCTAAGCGTCTCCTTCCACGGCGCCATTGCTCCTGAGCTAGCTCTTGCTCAGAAAATTGTTGAGGTAAAGCACAAGATTGATTTTGAAAAGGCTCAGTTCAAGAAGCACATGGCCAGGATCAGCGTGGCAGATGTCCAGAACTTCAAGGTCATGCTGCATGAGCTCAAGGAAGCGTTTCACAAGAAACGTGATGAAGCTAAAGGTTCTCGTGAGCGCATGAAGACTCTTGCTGCCAAGTGCGTTCAAGCTTACAATGAAGCTGAGAAGCACAAGGCTCTTGGGCGTCCTGGCATCGACCCCAGGATGGCTGCGAAGAAGAAGAAGCCATCTGTGGACCACATTGAACCATCCAGGCGGGAAGAACCTCGCATTGTCTTCCCAGCCAGCATGACAGGCGTGAAGCCTAAGGTCCCCAAAGTGGCTTCAGAGCTTCAGAAGACCAGGGCAGCTGAAGCCAAGGCCAGAAAGCGCAAAACCAAGATCACCACTGATGAAGCTCCACCCACCAAGAAGCGCAAGACCAAGAAAAGCAATCGGGCTACTTCCACAGAGCCCCTTGTAGTCGAGTCAATCTCAGTGGCTTGTCCTGCGTCTGAACATCGTGAGCGCCAGTTGATAGTTCATGAGCCTGCTTCCACAGAGGCTCCTGAAGCTGAAGACATTCTAGCTGTTGACCCCACCGCAGCTGAAGACATTGGTCATCAAGACAATGTTGAAGATGATGAATTCCTTCCTCAGATCGAGCACAATGTGGTATCATCGCCTGTTCTCACGAACAGCGAACTCATCAGCATTGGTCGTCCATTGACGCCAATTGCTCAGCATGACTCATGGGCTGATCACCCTCAAGAATCCCCTTGTGATGAAGAAACACCAGTTACTCCCCCAACACAGGTCACCACTCCGGTGATTGACGATGAAGACTTTGAGGCCCAACCAACTCCATCTCCACAGGCGTCGCCAGCGTTTCGCAGGCTTCACAAAGGACCAAGGCCACAAGTCAATCTGTCCAGTGTTCCAGAAGGAGATGAGTGCCAATCTGTTTCACGCCAAGTGTTTCTTGAAGCCTCTCCAACTGTGAACAACCCTGAGTCTGAAGCCAAAGCGGCTGAAGATATTCCGGCTACATCAACCGATGACCAAGAAGAAGAAACAAGAGAAGAAGAAGCACGTGTTGCCACACCCCCCACTAACCAAGTTGTTCTCGAGGAGAACATGTCCGACCCTCCAGGTCCTGAAGTGGAGGTTACCAATACTGAGGTGGCCACCAACATCAACACTGAAGCCAATGACGTTGTCATGGCTGAAGCTAATATGGCACCTGAAGTCAATGTGGTGCCTGAAGTGATAGCACCTGAAGCCAATGCTGCACCTGGTGCAAATCTGCAGCCTGAAGTCGCTGCGACTGCTCCTGTACCGCCTCCAAGGCCACATACCATTGAGCAAGATACAACTATGGTCAGCTGGTCACTGTCAGATGGCCCATTCTGGTTCCTCCTCCTGCTGCTGGACCCCAATTTGATTACCATATCGAGCACAGGCCTCAAGTCCAGAAGCCGAAGCCAAGACTGCCCAGGTTTCCAGGTACTGCCACTTCACCAGGGTCCTTCAATGCTAATGGCTTCAAAGCGCACAACACCTTCTTCGATAGCGCCAAGAACCCCTACTCAAGGGCAAGGATCTCCTCAGATCGGTTCTGGAGCTATCAGCAGCGCAGGTATTATTCATGTGTTCTTTATGATCAAGGGCGCATCTTCCCTTATATGCGTCCTGACTGTGAAGCCATTGTTGGATTCCCTTGCCTTGAAGAAGCCCTTGACTGCTTCCGTGATGCGGGTTTGCTCAACTTTGTGACTGACAAGGAGCCTTGGAATGAAGAACTTCTGCTTCAATTTTATGCTACCCTCCACATTCACGGATACAACAGGGATCCGAAGACTTGGATCCTTGAGTGGATGACGGGCGACGTACATCATGAAGCTAAAGCCCAAGACATCGTTGAGCTTACAGCCCTGCCCACTCCTGGCGAAGATTATGAACCAGGTTGTCAACTACACCAGAATGCTTTGGAGAGCATATTCTAGAAGCCATAGCCTAATTTGAGCCAAATGTTGAGCATGATGAAGCCTCTGCCACGCAACGCTGAATACCCAACGGAATTCTTTGTTGAAGACCTAGAGTATCTGCCCCGCAGCATCAGGCGAACTCTATGGCCTGTCAAAGGACATTCATCTGCAGCGAAGCTTGAAGGAGCAATGAAGACTTTGGTTTTCTATATCTTCAATGGCATCAGCTTCAATGCTCAAGACTTTTTCATCAGGCAGTTGGCTGCATCTGGCTCCGACATCTTTGGTCTGAAATTCTATGCTCCATGGGTAATGCGCCTTATAAAGCTTCACTTTGCAATCAACTATCATCCTTCTGCGCGCAATCATCTCATATTCTTCCCAGAGGTTGATCTGTCTGTTAAAGCCATCTACCCAGAGCCTGCCAAAGAGCCTGTTACTCTTCACAATGCTGATCACCAAAGCTTCTCATAGCCCATTGAAGGAGTTCAGGCCGTTTCTCGTGTTTATCCCTTGGCTGGCAATACACGTGCCCCTTGCACCCAAACTAAAGCCACTGAAAGCACCATTGCCCAAAGGCCTCGGAAGCGATCTCGTGTTATCAATGACCGAGAGCTTCTCGTCGCTCTACATCAGAAACAGGATAAGCATCATGACTGGCTTAAGCGTCAGATGCAAAGCCTCTTGGTGGACGTCAATTGCATTTGAAATCCTGCCACCAAGAATGCCTTTGTTACACATGAAACCTATCGGAGGTCTTGGAAGAGTTTGATGTTACTCAATGCTGAAGCTGATCTTCAAGATGATGGCTACACAGAGAGATTCAAGTTTGACTCAACTCCTCCGAGGAATGCTCACTTGCGTCAGACTCCCTCACTTGAAGACTCTGAGTACTCTTCCTCAGCTGCAACAGTCAATGCCAGAGTCATAGATGATCAAGATGATGCTACCTCTCCACCTCCAACTTCGGCGCGTATCGACACTGCACCAAGTTCGTCTGCACCACCAAACCTCAATGACAACCCTACTTCATCGCCTACTCCACATGGGAACGAGTAGCAAGCTCTATGTCTTCGAACCTTTTTGGTCATTACTGACAAAAGGGGGAGAAGCATATGAGTTTATAGTCTTCAAGCGGGTCCATATGGGTGGTTGCTATACTTTTGCTACATTTGCCAAGTGCTTACAACTCTCGCTTTTGATACATTTGGTTCGTTTTGAGTTGTAACACTTAAACTTGATGGTCGTCCGCTACCTTTTCGACACTATGTGATGCGAAGATAAATTCCACATGTGCGATGATAAATTCCGCACGAAGTCATTTTGCAGACGTCCATTTTTTCATTATGCATGTCATTATGTTCGTTATATCCTTTCATGCATGATGAATTGTCTTCATAAGTAGAAGAGGAGCTCCGCAAGTACAACCTGCCATGTGCATTTGCATTCAAAAGCAAAATACTTATATGCACATCTTCAGGGGGAGCCTTTCTGCTACTTACGAAGACAATACCTAAATCCTTTACAATTTCACATACTTTTATCCCCGTTGAAAACTTCAACCAGTTTGTCATCAATCACCAAAAAGGGGGAGATTGTAAGTGCATCTAGTGCCACCCCTAGTTGGTTTTGGAGTATTGACGACAAACCTGGTTGAGGGACTAATGTGTTTGTGAGAATTGCAGGATAACACAGGTAGTAGTCCCTCATTGATTCGGTTTACCTACCGGAGATGACCCCTAAAAATGTATGAAGACATTGAAGACAAAGGTGGTATGTGAAGATATTCACATTGAAGACTATGACAAGAGAAGACATCGCGTGAAGACTATGGAGCGCGAAGACTTAGTTGTTTCGTTGTTTCCTTTTCTTCTTTGTTGAGTCATAGGAACCACCGTACTGTTAAGTGGGGTCCCAGTGAACAAAGTCAGAGTGACTGAAGTGATGCTTAACCAAAATCCTATGTCTTCGAGCGAAGACAATGAGAGCAAATCTTATCCAGAGCTGGATGAGTCAGCTTTACTTGTAGCCCAAGTAAAGTTGTCGCGTGTGTTTGAAATCTGACCGTTGGAACACGTGTCAGTTCCTTAGTGACCCAGGGTCATTTCAGACAAATCAGGTCGGGTTGCCTAGTGGCTATAAATAGCCCACCCCCTACACCATAAATTGGTGGCTGCTCAGAGTTAGTGCACGGCTTTTGTTGTTTGAGAGCAACCCACCTCGAAGCCTTTGAGAGAGAAATCCTTGCGAGGACAAAGCCCTAAACACCCAGAGCCAAAGAGCGTTAGGCATCACTGAAGTCTTCCTGTCTGTGTAATCTGAAGACTTGTTACACTTGAGGACTGTGAATCCTCCAGCCGGTTAGGCGTCGCGTTCTGAGCATTCAAGAGTCATTGTGGATCGCCGGTGAACAAAGTCTGTGAAGGTTTGGAAGTCTACCTTGAAGAATTACCAGAGTGATTGGGCGAGGACTGGGTGTCCTTAGCTCAAGGGGAATAAGGTGAAGACACGGTCTTCTGAGTTAAATCTCATCCTCCCTAACCAGACGTACAGTTGTCACAGCAACTGGAACTGGTCCAACAAATCATTGTCTTCTACAAGCCACTGGTTCTATCCTTCCCATCTCTTTATTTATAGTTGGTCCTTGTGAAGTCATTGCCTGTTTGCATTATCTATTTGTCTTCATTGCGTGACTGCTTGTTCTGATTGGCTTCATACTATCTTCCATTTTGATCCATACTGCCTAGTTGCTATTAGTCTTTGTGCTTTCACTTCATTGAATACTTGACTATAGCTTGCCTAGTGTAGTCTACCTTCCGCTGCATGTTAATAGGTTCATTTCTATCGTTTGTCTTCGAAACTTCCATGTTTTGAAGACTTTCATAAAAATCGCCTATTCACCCCCCCCCCTCTAGTCGATAACTAGCACTTCCAATACCTGACTCTTTACCTTTGTCGAGTTCCCAATCTTCAGAGTTACATTTAATTCTTTCCAAAAGATCCCACCGGAATTCAATAGTCTTCTTCATAGAAGAACCAGCACAAGAAGTGTCAAGCATGGTTTGATCATTACGAGAAAGCCGAGCATAAAATTTCTGGATAATAATTTCTCTTGAGAGCTCATGAATGGGGCATGAATATAACATTGACTTAAGCCTCCCCCAAGCTAGAGCGATACTTTCTCCTTCACGAGGCCAAAAATTATATATATATATAATTCCGATCACGGTGAACTAGATGCATAGGATAATTTTTTTGGTGGAACTCCAATTTCAAACGATTCCAATTCCATGATTCGATATCATCGCATAGCCTATACCATGCTAATGTCTTTCCCTTCAAAGATAAAGGGAAAACCTTTTTCATAACTTGATCCCTGGGTAAACCTGCAACCTTGAACAATCCAAAATTTGTTCTACATATATCAAGTGCATATCATGATGTTCGGTTCCATCTCCTGCATAAGGATTAGCTAGCAGTCGTTCTATCATACCCAAAGGAATTTCATATTCAATATTTTCAGTAGGTTCAGTAGGTTGCGGGTAGCTAATTGTGGTTCCGTACGAGGTGAAGATACCCCGAACAAACCCCTCAAAGGATTGTTTTCCATAGTAACAAGTGACAATAAATTTCAGCACACTATATAAATGTTTCCTTACCAAATTCCACTTACCAAAGGCGCTTCACTCCCCGCCAATGGCGCCAGAAAATAGCCTTGATGACCCACAAGTATAGGGGATCAATTGTAGCTCTTTTCTATAAGTAAGAGTGTCGAACCCAACGAGGAGCAGAAGGAAATGACAAGTAGTTTTTAGTAAGGTATTGTCTGCAAGTGCTGAAATTGTAAGTAGCGAGTAGTTTGATAGCAAGGTAATTTGTAACGGGCAAGTAATGATAAAAGTAACAAGTATGCAGCAAGGTAGCCCAATCCTTTTGAGGTAAAGGACAGGCCAAAACGGTTGCTTATAATAAGCAAAGCGGTCTTGAGCATACATGGGAATTTCATCTAGTCACTTTCATCATGTTGGTTCGATTTGTGTTCGCTACTTTGATAATTTGGTATGTGGGTGGACCGGTGCTTAGGTGTTGTTCTTACTTGAAGAAACCTCCTTCTTATGATTAACCCTCCCGCAAGCATCCGTAACTACGATAAAAGTATTAAGAATAAATTCTAACCATAGCATTAAACTTTTGGATCCAATCGGTCCCTTACGAAATAGCGCATAAATTGGGGTTTAAGCTTCTGTCACTCTCGCAACCCACCATGTAATTGCTACTCCACAATGCATTCCCTTAGGCCAAAATATGGTGAAGTGTCATGTAGTCGACGTTCACATGACACCACTAAGGGAATAACAACATACATACTATCAAAATATCGAACACATATCAAGTTCACATGATTACTTGCAACATGATTTCTCCCGTGACCTCAAGAACAAAAGTAACTACTCACAAATAATGACCATGCTCAAGATCATAGGAGTATTAAATAGCATAATGGATCTGAACATATAATCTTCCACCAAATAAACCATATAGTAATCAACTACAAGATGTAATCAACACTACTAGTCACCCACAAGTACCAATCTATAGTTCCGGTAACAGGATTGAACACAAGAGAAGAACTAGGGTTTGAGAGGAGATGGTGTTGTTGAAGATGTTGATGGAGATTTCCCTCCCCAAAATGGGAGAGTTTTTGGTGATGATGATGACAATGATTTCCCCCTCCGGGAGGGAAGTTCCCCCGACGGAATCGCTCCGCCGGAGGGCAAAAGTGCTCCTGCCCAAGTTCCGCCTCGAGGCGACGGCGCTTCGTCCCGAAAGTCCTCCCCTTATTTTTACTAGGTCAAAATGACTTATAAACCAAAAGATGGGCATCGGAGGTGGGCCGAGGAGGCCACAACCCACCAGGGCGCGCCGGGGGGGCCTGGCGCCCATGTGGGTTGTGCCCACCTGGTGGCCCCCCTCTGGTGTTTATTGGCTCCAATATTTCTTAAATAATCCATAAAAATCTCCGTGAAGTTTCAGCTCATTTGGAGTTGTACAGAATAGGTGGCCTGACGTAGCTTTTCCAAGTCCCGATTTCCAGCTGCCGGAATTCTCCCTCTTAGTGTGTTCCTTGCAAATTATGAGAGAGAAGGCATCAGAATTACTCCAAAAAGCATTATTATGGATAAAAATATTATAAATAACAGCAAGAAAACATGATGCAAAATGGACGTATCAATGTACATACCTACGGAAATGTTTTTCTGGGATTCACCGTGCGGGATGTACATACCTACGAAAATGATTTGGTTTCGATGCCTTGCCCGATCGCACACGAGCTCATTTAGTGTCCCAGGAGGGCCTATCCCCGGCGATTTCTGGCTCATGTGGGAAGGACCCCCCTATCGCCCACACTCACTTGGTGATGGTTCCAAATGTCGTCACGGAAAGGGGTTAAAAACTGTTTGTATGGCACCTACGCGTACTAGTGCCCCCTCACCTTGTCCTAGTTGCCCCCGCTTTATCTTCGGTGACTCGATCAACGTGATTGACATCCAGGGCCCGACACATCACATCACACCCTCCTTAGTTGTATGACACTTCAGGCTTAATATCAAGTGCTGACGATGATACCTCGTATAGCACTTCTGATGAGATCTCTGTAGTGTAGTTAACCGCTCGTGGTCATCGAGGGTCATTCCTCCTTCACCACTACCCGATAACAACTCTTCCCTGCTGATACGTCTCCAACGTATCTATAATTTTTGATTGATCCATGCTATTATATTATCTATTTTGGATGTTAATGGGCTTTATTTTACACTTTTATATCATTTTTGGGACTAACCTTCTAACCGGAGGCCCGACCCAAATTGCTGTTTTTACCTATTTTAGGGTTTCGAAGAAAAGGAGTAACAAACGGAGTCCAAACGGAATGAAACCTTCGGGAACGTGATTTTCTCAACAAAAGTGATCTAGGAGACTTGGAGTGGCTGTCAAGAAACAAGGGAGGAAGGCACGAGGCAGGGGGCGCGCCTACCCCCCCCCCCTGGGCACGCCCTCCACCCTCGTGGGCCGTCCGTTGCTCCACTGACGTACTTCTTCCTCCTATATATATCCATGTACCCCCAAACATCTAGGAGCACCACGAAGACCTAATTCCACTACCGCAACCTTCTGTACTCGAGAGATCCCATCTCGGGGCCTTTTCCGGAGCTCCGCCGGAGGGGGCATTGATAATGGAGGGCCTCTACATCAACTCCATGGCCTCTCCGTTGATGTGTGAGTAGTTTACTTCAGACCTACGGGTCCATAGTTATTAGCTAGATGGCTTCTTCTCTCTCTCTCTTTAGATCTCAATACAAAGTTCTCCTCGATTTTCTTGGAGATCTATTCGATGTAATCTTCTTTTGCGATGTGTTTGTCGAGATCCGATGAATTGTAGGTTTATGATCCAGATTATCTATGAACAATATTTGATTCTCCTCTGAATTATTTTATGTATGATTGGTTTATCTTTGCAAGTCTCTTTGAATTATCAGTTTGGTTTGGCCTACTAGATTGATCTTTCTTGCAATGGGAGAAGTGCTTAGCTTTGGGTTCAATCTTGCGGTGTTCGAGCCCAGTGATAGAAAGGGAACCGATACGTGTTGTATTGTTGCCATCGAGGGTAAAAAGATGGGGTTTATATCATATTGCATGAGTTTATCCCTCTACATCATGTCATCTTCCTTAAAGCTTTACTCTGTTCTCTTGAACTTAATACTCTAGATGCATGCTGGATAGCAGTCGATGTGTGGAGTAATAGTAGTAGATGCAGAATCGTTTCGGTCTACTTGTCTCGGACGTGATGCCTATATACATGATCATACCTAGATATTCTCATAACTATGCTCAATTCTATCAATTGCTCGACAGTAATTCGTTTACCCACCGTAATACTTATGCTCTTGAGAGAAGCCACTAGTGAAACCTATGGCCCCCGGGTCTATCTTTTATCATATTAATCTCCCAATACTTAGTTATTTCCTTTGCCATTTATTTTACTTTGCATCTTTATTTTCTTTATCATAAAAATACCAAAAATATTATCTTATCATATCTATCAAATCTCACTCTCGTAAGTGACCGAGAAGGGCTTGACAACCCCTTTATCACGTTGGTTGCGAGGTTCTTATTTGTTTGTGTAGGTGTGTGGGAATTGAGCGTGATCTCCTACTGGATTGATACATTGGTTCTCAAAAACTAAGGGAAATACTTACGCTGCTTTACTGCATCACCCTTTCCTCTTAAAGGGAAAACCAACGCGGTGCTCAAGAGGTAGCACCTGTAACCCTTCAAGAGTGAACCATCGAGGGTGATTCCTCCTTAGTTCACCTTGACGGTTACATCAAGTGGGAGCCCATCGAGGGTGATTCCTCGGGTTCCCCCCTTGTTTTTTTGGACACATGATTACTTTGACTTTACCCCAGAACCATGATGAAGTCGGGTCGGCCCCGAGGGGTACTCACGAGAGAAATGTGAGGTCGGGTTGACCGCGAGTGTACCCGTGAGTTGATGTGTGGTCGGGTTGACCTGGAGGGTACCCACGAGATAATTACGTGGCACGGCCGGGCATTCCGGGCCTTTGCCGTAAGTCCACGAGACAGGGCGACGGGGTCACATGATTGTAAGTTTCTGCTTGTTACCACGCGCTCCAAGACACTAACGGTTTGGATATGTGATCTGAGTAGGCCTCTGGCCTTTTCGCACTAACCATCACGTGGAAATAAGTATGGGCACTCTACATCGTATGTATCAGCCGAAAGCTCTTCGGACATCAGCGACTGAGCGGCGCGCGCCCGGGTGGCCCGTGTAAGCACCTTCCTTGTATAAGGAGGTAGCCTGGACTAACACCGGCCGCGTACACAACATGCAAGAGTACAAAGGGCGATGGGCCCAAGACCCCTGCGCGCTTAGGATGTAAACCGGCGTGCTGGCCTCTCTGTTGAGCCTAGGTAGGATTGTGGCATGTCGATCAGCCGAGGCCGGGTATGGTCTGATGGTGTGCCCGGCTAGAGTTAATCGAGTGTGTTGGGTAAGTTTGTGCACCCCTGCAGAGACGTTTAATCTATTTGAATAGTCGTGTCCACGGTAACGGACGCTCGGAGTTACATCCCGATCAATACAACTAGAATTGGATGTTGAGGCATGAAATGATTATGATGGCTCCGGGATTGCTTTCTCGCAAGGAGTCGAGAAAGGATCTCTGGGCATTAATGCTACAACATACTTTTTATAATAATATGCTATTCTGTACTCTTCTACATGTTGCAAGATGCTTGAAGATGCTAGTCTTTGATAGGCTAGGACTTTCCCTCTATTTTGGCGTTTTTGCAGTCTAGTCCACAGATACAGCCCCATTCCTTTGATATCGATGCATACTTAGCATAGTTATGATGTAAGTCTTGCGAGTACTTTGGATGAGTACTCACGATTGCTTTGCTACCCCCTTTTTCCCTGTACCCGATTGTTGCGATCAGATGACGGATCTCAGGAGCCAGATGCCACCACCAGCGACTACTACTACCCTGAGGGTGCCTACTACTACGTGGAGACCGCCAACGACCAGGAGTAGTTAGGAGGCTCTTAGGTAGGAGGCCTTCCCTTTTCGATCTATGTTGCTTTTGTGCTAGCCTTATTAAGGCAAACTTGTTTAACTTATGTATGTCCTTAGATATTGTTGCTTCCGCTGACTCGTTTGTATTCAAGCCCTCGAGGCCCCTGGCTTGTAATATGAAGCTTATATGACTTTAATTTGTGTCTAGGGTTGTGTTGTGATATCTTCCCGTGAGTCCCTAATCTTGATCGTAGACATTTGCATGTATGATTTGATGGTGTGCCTGACAATGGTTAATCGAGCGTGTTGCGTAAGTTTGTGCACCCTTGCAGAGAAGTTTAATCTATTCGAATAGTCGTGTCCACGATAACGGACGCTCGGAGTTGTATCCCGACCGATACAACTAGAACTGGATGCTGGGGCATGAAATGGATATGATGACTCCAGTATTGCTTTCCCGCATGGAGTCAAGAAAGGATCTCTGGGTGTTAATGCTACAACGTACTTTTTATAATAATATGTTATTTTGTACTCTTCTACATGCTGCAAGATGCTTGAAGATGCTAGTCTTTGAAACGCTAGGCCTTTCCCTCTATTCTGGCATTTCTGTAGTCTAGTCCACAGATACAACCCCATTCCTTTGATACTGATGCATACTTAGCATAGTTCTAATGTAAGTCTTGCGAGTACTTTGGATGAATACTCACGGTTGCTTTGCTACCCCATTTTTCCCCATACCCAATTGTTGCAATCAGATGACGGATCCTAGGAGCAGACGCCACCACGGATGACTACTACTACCTCGAGGGTGCCTACTACTACATGGAGACCATGGACGACCAGGTGTACTTAGGAGGCTCCTAGGCAGGAGGCCTTGCTTTTTGATCTATGTTGCTTTTGTGCTAGCCTTCTTAAGGCAAACTTATTTAACTTATGTCTGTCCTCGGATATTGTTGCTTCCGCTGACTCGTTTGTATTCGAGCCCTCGAGGCCGTTGGCTTGTAATATGAAGCTTGTATGACTTTAATTTGTGTCTAGAGTTGTGTTGTGATATCTTCCCATGAGTCCCTGATCCTGATCATACACATTTGCGTGTATGATTAGTGTACGACTGAATCGGGGGCATCACACTACGGCCCCACTTGCGTGAGTTGTCCCATGCTTCACCGCCTGCACCCTGTTCCTCCACCTCTTGTCTAGTGCCCCACATCTGTCCATGTCCGGTTCCAGCAATCTGCCCGTCACAGCACCACCAATTTGTCGTTTGCAGCAAAATCCATCATCGGTCGCGGCATTCTCTTCCTCTGGTTCCATGTTGGTCAAAATCCACGAGCCATGCTGCAACTGGCATTGATAAAAGCTGAAAAAAATCTGCAACCAGCATCAGCAAAAGTTGGGACATTTGCGACCCCTTAGCGATCCCAGTGCTACGACCGACAATGGCATTTTCTACGACTGAGGTCGACAAATCATGCAATTGGCGCTGACAAAAGCTGGGATCGGGCATGAGCATAATTGCATCCAGCATCGATGTGACAACAGCGACTGGGGAGAGCCCAGTGTACAATAACCAATGGCGGATGCTTGGCGACTCCGCCGGAAGAATACTAAGGCGCTCTGGATTGCCATTGAGCAGTTCGAGCATGAGGCGGCGGAGGCGGCTCTGTTGGCGAAGCTCAAGCGGCAACTGGACAGGTCCGTCTGATGGCTCAAAGGGCTCATCATCCTCTCCGACACCTTCTCCTCCTACTACGACGGCGGCGACGATGACGACGACCACGGCGCCTCGTCCGACTACTCGGACGATCTTCCACCAACTGCCAACGCCTACAGTTGTGCCGATGACCGGAATGGGAAAGGGTCAGTGGGGAAGTGGTGAAGATCCGCCTTCTCCACTTTAAATTCAAGTTTTAGATATAGTTTAAACGTGTCCATCGTATTATGTGCATTATGTGAACTATCGCGATCTTTTGAAGATCCGATTGTTGGTGAATGGATTGTGCATTTGTATGTATGTTTCTATGTCCGCTCATGATCTCCGTAGTTTTACCGATGTTGCATGGTTTTGTATGGATATAGGGGATCGGATATTATATACGTGGATCTGGACGACACAATTTGAAGACTGACCGGTCACTATCTCCGGACGCGCCCGGGTGCGTCCACGGGCATTTAAGCTGCTAGATTTGCCATGTGTGGTTGTAGATGCTCTTAGAGCATCTCCAATGGCGACCTGCAAATTTCCTTCCGCATCCGTCCATGGACAGGGGGCATTCTGTAGACACTGATGCGGGAGACCACCATCCAATTGTAGCCACATACATTTCAAACTCTTTTTCAACAAACTGGAGGAAATTCGAGCAAACAAGGCCGGATTTCATATAAACATGACGGATTTCATAAAAACAAAGCGGATTTTCATTACATTTCTAACATTCAGAACAAAAAAATTACCTGACCCTAAACCTATCCTATGGCGGCGGCGCCTGGCGTCCAAGCCCGTGTCGTCCTCCATCTGCCATCTCCATGAGCACCAGTGATAAGACCGATGAAGTGAAGGTACAATGTTCGGCAAGGAAAGGTAGAACGCGGGAGACGGACCGGCCCACATGGGACACAGCCATGCCACCTCTAGTGCCCTACTCATCCTCAAAGGAGCCCACTATAATGCCCTCGATGCGGCTATAGCTCCCACGTGTCGAGGCACGACTTAGAGACATAACCGCATTGAAAGCAATGTCACAAGTTAGGCAATCTTCACAACATCCCATGTAATATAGATAATAAAAGGGGAGAAACATAGTTGGCTTACACTCACCACGTCAATCAAAGTACATAAATAGCATTACAACATCAAACACTCATGGCCCGACTATGGCGCCAAAATAAAAGATAAACCCAACATGCGACACGGTCCCGATCACCCCAACTGGGCACCACTACTGATCATCAGGGAAAGACACATAGTATCGGTGTGAGTCCTCGTGGAACTCCCACTTGAGCTCAAGCGCGTCATATGGAACGGAATCATCAGGCCCTGCATCTGGTTTGGAAGTAATCTGTGAGCCACAGGGACTCAGCAATCTCGCACCCTCGCGATCAAGACTATTTAAGCTCATAGGTAAGGCAAGGTAAAATATGTAGAGCTGCAGCAAGCGACTAGCATATGGTGGCTATCATGTACGCAAAAGAGAGCGGGAAGAGAGAGAGCAAAGCGCGAACGAGTAACTAGAGGCAACCTGCGGCAAGCATTACTCCAACACTGTGTTCACTTCCCGGACTATGCCGAGAAGAGACCATCACGGTAACTCACACAGTAGATTCATTTTAATTGATTTAAGGTTCAAGTTATCTACAACCGGACATTAACAAATTCCCGTCTGCCCATAACCGTGGGCACGGCTTTCGAAAGTTCAAATCCCTGCAGGGGAGTCCCAACTTAGCCCATGACAAGCTCTCACGGTCAACGAAGGAATAGACCTCCTCCCGAGACGTTCCGATCAGACTCGGTATCCCGGTTCTTCAAGACACTTCGACAAGCTAAAACAAATCCAGCAACACCGCCCGAATGTGCCGACAAATCCCGATAGGAGCTGCACATATCTCGTTCTCAGGGCACACTCAGATGAACACTACGTACAACTAAAACCAACCCTCGAGTTGCCCCGAGGTGGCGCTGCAAGTGGCTCTGTTTGGACCAACACTCAGAGGAGCACTGGCCCGGGGGGTTTAAATAAAGATGACCCTCGGGCTCCGGAAACCCAAGGGAAAAAGAGGCTAGGTGGCAAATGGTAAAACCAAGGTTGGGCATTGCTGGAAAAGCTTTAATCAAGGCGAACTATCAAGGGGGTTCCCATTATAACCCAACCGCATAAGGAACGCAAAATCCGGGAACATAACACCGATATGGCGGAAACTAGGGCGGCAAGAGTGGAACAAAACACTAGGCGAGAGGCCGAGCCTTCCACCCTTTACCAAGTATATAGATGCATTAAGATAACAAGGCAATATAATGATATCCCAACAAGTAAATAATGTTCCAACAAGGAACGGTCTCCAATCTTCACCTGCAACTAGCAACGCTATAAGAGGGGCTGAGCAAAACGGTAACATAGCCAATCAACGGATTGCTAGGACATGGTGGGTTAGAGGTTTGACATGGCAATTTGGGAGGCATGATAAGCAAGTGGTAGGTATCGTAGCATAGGCATAGCAAAAGAGCGAGCATCTAGCAAAGCAAAGATAGTAGTGATTTCGAGGGTATGATCATCTTGCCTGCAAAGTTGTCAGAGTTGACTGGATCCTCGTTAGCGAACTCATCTCCCGGCTCTATCCAAATAAGACAAACAAGCAACAAGGACACAATCAACCACGTGCAAAGTCAAACAACATGATGCAAAGATGGTATGCTATGCGGGATGCGATATGTGATGCATATGCAAGATTTGACAAGGAATGAATGAGCCTGGCCTCAACTTGGTAATCCAAGTGTGCCACTGGAAAGGTGAGATGAAATCGCTTGAAAACGATATAAAGATCACCGAAATTGGAGTTACGGTTTGAAAATGGCAAGCAATTCAAATATGACCACGTTCTGCGATTTACAGCAAGTAGCCATCTAAATGCAACAAGATGAACATGCTACAGCACTCAAACATGACAACAAAATACATGGAAGGGATCCATATGTGATGCTTAACAAAAGATGAACACTGAGCTACGGCCAATTTATCCATTAACAGGTTCAAACAAGCATGGCAAAAATACATTTGGTAAACAGATCTCAGACTTAGTGAAATTAACACTTGTCTGGAATTTCATATCAGATAGCACACTTTGGAGCATGAAAACTATATGCTACAGGACCTTAACATGGCAAAGTAAAGCACGGCATGGAGCTACTCAAAGAGATTAACAAAAGTCCCTTAGTGACCTTGAGCCAAAAGGGATCAGAAAATACATTTGCAAGCATGTGAACATGGCAAAATCAGATCACAGACTTAGTGAAAAACTGGAGCATGCAAATCAGGTATCAAGTAGGCATGTTTACGAGCTCGATACACTCACTACAGAGCAAGTCATGACAATCTAAGCATACACCCATCAAGAATACACATTATACAAGCTAGACATGGCAAGAACAATAACATAGCATGCACGGATCAACTACAATATCCTCGGTAAAATCGCTAACAAGTAGACAATCTGCCCAGATTCACGAAATGGCAAAAGTGGAGCTCGATTGACTCAAGCTAGGGTGCTCCATAATTGCAAACAAAGACATGGATGGATAGAGCACTACAAGATTAACAAATCATCCTTACTGATCATCCTCAAAAGAGGCACGGATCACTAGGAAACAACATGAACATATGGCCTATTGAGGTAAACAGTTCAAGGACTTAGTGGAAATGCTAAGTCCCTGAAATCAGCATTAACGAATGCTCCACTTTGCAAGCTTGTGCTAGTCACCACACACATCACAAAAATACATGGGTTGCACCTCCGGATAGATGGCAAAACATATAATAAAACTCATGTAGAGCTCAGGGGCATATCATGCACACAATAATCATGGCAAAAATGACAAATATCTAATTGGAGTAGCAGATCTGACAAATATCTCAAATAGCACTCTTCCAACAGCATTTCGGGCATCAAGATGAACTCAAATGAAAATGATGCACTGAGATGAAATGATGTGCTCTCTGAGACGAACATTTTGATATGCTATATGCCCAAAACAGAGCTACGGATGCGGAGTTACGATGCGATGAATATAGCCAAAATAATTAGGGTTAGGGATAAAAGTCAACCCGAGATCCAGATCTGGATCTGGGGGTACTGTAGCAGCATGGTTCCCGAGGATCACCGGAATCAGCGCCGGAGTTGTCGGGGCGGCCGGAGTGAGGTGGGTTCGGCGCCGGAGTTGGATCCGTGCCGGAGATGAACAGAGGCGTCGCCGGCGGTCGTCCGGCGGCGGAGAGGAAGGTCGCCGGCGTGGTGCGGCGCGGCGAGGTTGCCGGCGAGCTCGCTGCGGCGGCGGGGTAGCGCGGCTGCCGGCGAGGAAGGTCGGGCGCGCGGGCGGCGCTCGCCGGCGCGGCGAACGAAGGGCGGCGCGGCGAGGAGCTAGGTGGCGGCAGCTTCGGGCTCGCGGGGGCCCGATCCGGGCTTCCCGGGCCGCGGCGGAGACGGGCGCTGGGCGGGACACGTGGCGCCTTCTCAGTGGCTCCGGCCGGCGGCGGCGGTTGTCCGGCCAGGGGCGGACATGTCCGGCGCAACACAGGAGCGGGTTTGCTAGGGTTAGGGTAGAATGATCCGAAAATTTCGGGAAGGAGCTATATTTATAGGCAGGAGGGGCTAGGAGAGTCCAAATGACGTGCGGTTTTCGGCCACGCGATCGTGATCGAACGCTCTAGATGATGGAGAGGGTTTTGGTGGGTTTTGGGCCAAATTGGAGGGGTGTTGGGCTGCAACACACACGAGGCCTTTTCGGTCCCTCGGTTAACCGTTGGAGCATCAAACGAAGTTCAAATGGTACGAAACTTGACAGGCGGTCTACCGGTAGTAAACCAAGGCCGCTTGGCAAGTCTCGTTCCAATCCGGAAATGTTTAATCCCCACACACGAAAGAAAGGTAGAAATGACCACCGGAGGAGAACGAAGCGCCGGAATGCAAAACGGACAACGAGGAAAATGCTCGGATGCATGAAACGAACACGTATGCAAATGAAATGCACATGATGACATGATATGAGATGCATGACAACGATAACAACACACGGAGACAAAAACCCGAACCCGAGAAAATAAAATAACTTAACGCCGGAAACGGCAAGAGTTGGATTACATATTGGGAAAAACATATCCGGGGTGTTACACCCACGACCTGTCTATCGCCAGTGGACGTGAGGTCCATGCTAGAAATGGTGGTGCGCCGCTGTCGTCGTCCCACCGGGCAGCCTGATGGTTCGCCAGCGAGGCGTAGGAACGCGCAGCTGGCGTCGTTCTCCTCCGCGATCACGTGAAACTGTGCCCCCGCGACGGACGCTTCTTGGCAAGCGGCAGCTTGAGCGCAGACGGCATCATAGATGGCACGCTGCTCCGCGATGAAGTTGGGTTTCACCGCGGCCATGGCCGCCACGGCCTCCTCACTCGCTCGGTCGTCGTAGATCTGGCCCTTCGCCAACCAATGCTGCTCCAGGAGGAACATGTTGTACCGCTGTTCATCTTGCGCCTGCTATAACACCGACAAAGGCGCCGACCCAGACTGCACCTTCACCATGGCGACGTTGTAGTGCGCCTGCGCCTACTTAATGGTGAAGACGGCGTGCATAGGAGGCGTGGGGGCCGGGGCGGTGTCGTCGGATTCCGTCTCCATCATGGTGTCGTCCTTGTTGTCAAAGAACTCGGGCGAGCTGGCCGGCATGTCAGCCTCGATCCGCCTGGCACGGTGGCTCTACCAAGCGGCGGCAAGGGTGACCACGACGTGCTTCATCTTCGTGGAAAGGCTCTCCCAAAGAACTTCGCCGCCTGTAGTCATGGCGGATGCAATGCAAGGGAGGAGGATTGGGAGCGGCTTGTGTTGTGGTGTGGAATTAGCCAGGTGCGGCCGCCTTTAAATAGCATATTCTGGTGAGGCGAGGTGTCCGGGTGCGTCAATGTGTGGCGCCAGAGTGTGTTTCTTGGCCGGCGGGTCTGCTTAATGGTGGCATATGGACGGACGGGCATTGAACGGACGTGCTAGATAACCGCCCCGCCCCGTCCAGTGATGCGTCTCCGGCACTGAATAGGCGCGGACACAGGATACGCGTTGCCGGCAGCGCCCTTGGCCGGCGCGCCGCTTCAATGCGGAGCCGGTGAGAGGTTGCGTTCGTCCTGAGCCGTCTTCAATGTTGAGCGGCGCGCTCTACAGCGGCATGAATGCGGGCAGCTGATGCTGGACGGGAACACGCGCGGGCAAGGCTGGAGGGGTTTTGGAGGGCCAGGGCGGTCAGAAACGAGTGTGGGGTCGGTCTAGACTCCCGCAAAGCCCTCCACATTTGTCTCCAGTTTGTGGAAGAAATCGCGCTGAACTGTATCGTGGACCCCATACAGACCCTTGCTGGATGACTTTCACTGTTCAGACATCACGGTCCAGACGCATGCGGGGAGTTTACAGGTCAGCTTGGAGACGTGGTTCAATTCATGCGCAAGCAAAAGTTCCACCAACATTTTGTCTCTTTTTTAATGAACATTTCTTTTGTCTTTTTATTTTCGCGGGAACCGCCAACATTTTGTCTGTCCAACTATATTTAGTAGGGTATATATACCTGGGCTAAAACCAAACATACCCTAATTACACGGACGAAAAAAATCCGTTGGGGGGGGATACTGAGACGTCAGGCCAACTCCACCCCGTGACCCCAAACGGACGTCCGTTTTGTCCGGATTCTGTCTGTTTGGGTAGCGATTTGGGGTCGTGTCCGGGCATGTCATGGGATGCGGTGGTCGTGCGCCCAGCGCGCGACCGCATCCATTTGCCCCATCCTATCTGTCAGGGCCAAAAATTCCCATATTCTCATCAAAACTAGTTTGCATGTCCAAATATTTTTCTAAAAATTAAAATAGTTTTACAACCCAATTGAAATTGTCCTTAATAAAAAAGTTTTACAACCAAATCGAAATTGTCTTGACTGAACATAAAATGAACCAATACGTCTACTGGTTGCCAATGTGATCCCACACGTGCTCAACCAAATCATTTGAAGATTCAAATGGTTGTGCCAATCACGCATCTCACGGTGGAATTGCACAAATTGTTCAAATGTGGCCGGGTCTTGGTGCAGGGGCTCAATATTTTCACCTTCATAATCAAATCCTTGGTCGAAGATACTCTCATCACGCTCGTCCTTGATGATCATATTGTGCATGATCACATAAGCAGTCATCACCTCCCAAAGCTTCCTTTCATCCCATGACAGTGCAGGGTTTCGAACGATACTCCACCGGGATTGAAGCACACCAAAAGCACGTTCCACATCCTTTCTAACACTCTCTTGCATTTGGGCAAATCTCTTTCTCTTCTCACCTTGGGGTTTCGAGATTGTCTTCACAAAAGTTGACCACTGAGGTTATATACCATCAGCTAGATAGTATCCCTTGTTGTACCGGTGGCCGTTGATCTCAAAGTTGACAGGTGGGGAGTGGCCTTTTGCAAGCCTTGCGAAGACTGGAGAACGATGCAGCACGTTGATATCATTATGAGAACCTGCCATGCCGAAGATAGAATGCCATATCCAAAGATCCTGCGAAGCCACCGCTTCTAATATGACAGTGCACGCGTTGACATGCCCCTTGTACTAGCCCTGCCAAGCAAATGAACAGTTCTTCCACTCCCAGTGCATACAATCTATGCTGCCAAGCATGCCTGCAAAGCCTCTAGCTGCATTGGTCGCCAACAATCTCTCTGTATCAGCTGCAGTTGGCTGCCTCAAGTACTCTGGGCCAAACACCTCGATCACAGCCTGGCAAAACTTGTACATTGACATCAGACATGTTGTCTCACTCATACGCACATACTCATCCACCAGATCGCCTGGAATTCCATATGCAAGCATGCGGATGGCCGCGGTGCATTTCTCGTAAGAGAAGAATCCAAGCTTGCCAAGGGCATCTGTCTTGCACTCGAAGTATGGGTCATGAGCAACCACTCCCTCTCGGATACGATTGAACACATGCCTTGCCATTCGAAAACGGCGACGGAATTTATCCGGCTTAAAGAGCGGGGTGTTGGAAAAGTAATTGGCATAGAGCAGGGCATGGTCTCTCTCCCTGTTACGGTTCAGGTTGGGAGCACGGCCAGGGACTGACCCCCTGTACCGAGGAAGCTGCCGTTGAATATGGTCGTGAACGACCAGTGCAGCCACCACAAGATCGTCATCATCCGACGACGAATCGTCCGATGAACAAAGTAAGTGATGAAAGAAAAACTCGTCTCCACTGTCCATACCTTTGTTGGCAAAATGTCGAACACCTTGCGGTCGTGGTGGCGAAGAGGCCGCAATGATCACCTCGACACAGCAGGGGTGGTTGTCGGCCGGCTACTGGCCGCTCTAGAGCTCTCGTCGGAATGTGTCGTGGCCTCCGTGGTACGTCGCCGGCGGTCGTGTCCCCTCTGCCAACGGCAAAGACGGCGATGGCCAAACCTCCTCCGATCGCCGGCCAAAACTACGGCGAAGACGTAGTTTGGTATGGACGGCCGGGGGCTGCGGGGTGAGGAGGCGGCCGGAGAATAGCGGCGGCACCGGCGGCGGGGCGGGACGGAGAGAGAGGGTGGAAGCGTTGGGAGCGGAGAGACTGCTGGTGTCCCCGACAGGCGGGCCAGGGGGGGACAAGGGCGTGCGTCAAGGCCGTCCGCGCGCGTCCGTTTCACTCCAAACCGAGCGCAAGTTTGGGCCGGGGATAGATCGAAAACGGACGGAATTCGGACATTTGTCCGTTTGAGGCCGCGCGTTGGGCCGCGCTATTCGTCCGTTTTACTCTAAATAAACATACCCGGACAAGATAGGGTCGGATGGTGGAGTTGGCCTCAGGGTTCTGCAGCGGCAAGAGGGCATGGTACAAGGAGGGAGGGACCGACGGATGTACCCGGCCAGTGATGTGATGCTGATGGCGTGCCGGGAAATCTCGGGACACAGGGGTCGATCGGACGGTACTGTACTGCCGTGGCCGAGATACGTACTACACACGCAATGGCGTCTGCCGCAGCGCAGTTGGCACTTTGGCACGGCAGCAATAGTAGTACTACCCCGGAGTATCGTTTGTCGAGCCGCTCCGTTCGTGCGTACGTACGTACTACGGTTAATGCGCGTACAGGGGCGTGACATTACGCATCACGAGTCAGAGCTGCATGGTTGGACATATGGTCGCTAGCTAGGGCACGTACACGCACAATTATTTCGTCGTCCTCCGACCTCTGGCCAATAATTAGATACCGGTGCACCTCTTTATCCGTTGTGTAAGGCGCTGCTGTCACTTTGGACACAATCATCCACGTGGTTCCCCCAACTTAACACATGACCAGTGGAGTAAGAAAGGTTGAGTAGACGGTCAATTCATCGACGTACGGTTCGTGCGCGTCACATCCTTCTCTGAAAGTTAGACATTGTGATTAATTTCTTGGAATGCAAGCATTCAGTAACAAGAAAGTTAACGAGACATGACTCCAACCACTCCATTTCAAATCGATGGCACATCTGCTGATTGGTCACTATTGCTTTGATAGGTAATTTTATTCGGACTAGGACTTGGGGTTGGCTAGGCACAGTGGTGGAGCTGGGGGTATTCCTGGGTATTCCCTGGAATACCAAAGAATTGTGTGCAAAAAAAAATTACTACATATATCAATATACGTAGACTGACTTGGCCCAGCCCAAACACAGCGATGCAGCGAGCCAGCGACGCGGGGCGCCAGACAGGAGTGAGCGGACGTCTGGTCTCGTGTAGACTGACTTGGCCCAGCCCAAACACAGCGACGCAGCGAGCACGTTCTTTCTCGAATCCCCTTTCCCTAACCTAGCGCTAGCTGAGGCTCCGGCAGCGGCGAGCGATTCTGGTCCAGCGGCCGGCCTTCTCCTCTCGCCTCTTCCTCAGTTCCTCCCCTCCACTCCGGCCATCTCCCTCCCCAGACCCCAGCTCCCCTCCCCTCCGTCCGGCCCACTCCTCCGCGGCTCCGCCAGGCGCGAGGCCGCCAGTCCGCCTCCGGCTTCCCCTGTTCCCCAGCGCGGCGGCGGCTACCGGCCTCGGTGCTCGCTTCAGCGCCGTCCAGCAGAAACAGGCAGCAGGTCCGGCGACAGCGCCGTCCAGCAGCAGCAGGCAGCAGGTCCGGCCTCGGTTCCTCACTTCCTCTGTTTCTTTCCCTCTGTTTCTAACAAATCTGTAGATAGTTCAGTAAGTGCTTGTAAATTTAAATTGAATTCTGATCCATTTGCTGCATATGATCATACATGATTGCTACTTGATTCATTTGCTGCATATTTGATTGTCACTGCCACTGATTTTTATTCTGCTTATGTGATTGTCATGCAGATGAAGAAGAAGAATGTTAGCATATTTGAAATGTGGGACAAATCTTCAAAGACAAGGAAAATAACTTCTACATCCACACCAACTTCTCTTTCTGTTGAGGTTGAGAGCAATCTGCAGCTAGCACTAGTGCAAAGACATGACGAAGCTCCGCAAAGGTAATGCTAATGGCCTGAAGAAACTAATTATGGATGAGTCTCCTTATGCCTATTATGTCCATTGCTTTGCCCATCAACTACAATTAACTCTTGTTGCTGTTGCAAAGGAGAGTGGTGATTGTAATTGGTTCTTTCAACAGCTGGCATGTTTGCTAAATGTTCTAGGCTATTCTTGTAAAAAGATGAGAATGCTTCGAATAGCTCAAGCTGAGGAACTTATTGCTGCATTAGAGTTGGAAGAAGTAGAAACCGGGACGGGTTTGAATCAAGAAATGGGTATTGGAAGGCCATGTGATACTCGTTGGGGCTCTCACTACAAGACTGTCAACCATGTTATCTCTATGTATCCGGCAATAAGGCGTGTTCTCATAAGGATTGCAAAAGAGTATAATGGCACAGAGGCAGTAGCAGCAATGACTATGTTGACATCATTTCGGACATTTGAATTTGTTTTCATGGCACACTTGATGCAAGAAATATTTGAATACACCGATGACTTGAGTAGAGCTTTGCAAAAGAAAGATCAAGATATTGTTAATGCTATGGAGATTGTTGATCTCACAAAGCTACACTTGCAATGCTTGCGAGAAGATGAAGGGTGGAATGATTTTCTTCAGAATGTCACTTCTTTTTGTGTAAAGCACAAGATCAAAGTTGTTGACATGGAGGCTCCTTACTATCCTGCTGGGAGACCAAGAAGAGGGTTCTTCAATGGCGCAAAGAATTACCAACGCTTCAAGGTTGAAATGTTTGTGGGTGTCATTGATAGGCAACTTCAAGAGCTGAATGCAAGATTTGATGAGGTAAACACTGAACTACTTACTTGCATGGCAGCATTCAGTCCACGTGATTCATTTGCTGCTTATGATAAAGAGAAGTTGGTTAGGCTTGCTAGAAAGTTTTATGCCAAGGATTTCACAAATGATGAATTGTCAAGACTTCCATGGCAATTAAGCATGTTCATTTCTCATGTGCGTAAGGATAAAAGGTTTAGCAAGTTGAAGAATCTATGTGACCTTTCAGTTTTGATGGTTGAGACAAGAAAGAATGAACAATATTATATTGTTTACAAACTTCTTAAGTTGGTTCTCATTCTTCCGGTTGCCACTGCTAGCGTTGAGAGGGTATTTTCCTCGATGAAATACGTGAAGAATTCACTAAGAAACAAAATGGGTGATGAATATTTAAACAATTGCTTGGTTACATTCGTTGAGAGAGAATTCTTCAGGCAAGTGAAAGATGAGGATGTCATTAATCTCTTCCAGAAAGGGGATCGTAAAGTTATATTGTAATTTCCTTTGCTATTTGTAATTTTTCTTAATTGTTAGAGATATTGCGACAATGATATTTTGCTACTATTATCGATATATGGTCATTTAGTCATTAATGTTATCATCTTGCTGTACATTTATTGGTCTATTGTATTGCTTTGGCATAAAAAAAATTAAAAGAATACCCAATAGCAAATTCCTGGCTCCGTCACTGGCTAGGCACGAAGTAGTAGAAGCCTCCGGTGATGCATCGAAAGCGAGATGAGTACATATCCGATTACATGACTAGTTTTGCGTACTAGTATATTTATTTGTTCGATCATCTTTATGCACCGTATTCTCTTTTTTTGAGGAAATTATGCACCGTATTCTCATTTAAAGTATATGGAAAATGTATACCTAAAGATCCTGAATCCTAGAGTTGAAGATCCCTGAACAAAACCCTTTTTTGTCGGTGCATGCGTGTCTTAGCATTTCCGGCGAAACGATGGCCAATCATGTGCGCATGATTTGGTTTCTTCGCCGGCAATTAATGCACCCTCCGCTAGATCCTCTCCGTCTCCGGGGAGCGATGCAGTTGATAAACTGGAGATGGAACGCGCGGGTCGAAATTAAGCCCGCGCGGGACCAAAAAATGAAAACTCCCGAGCGGTCCGCGAGGGTCGACGGAGGCGGGGCGTAGGTAGGGAGTGGCGCGCAATGATTACGGCGGCGATCTGCGGCCCGACAGGCCGACTCGTCTACCCCCGAACTGGGGGACCTGCCGGCTATTCTCCTGCACCCCGCCCATGCGCCGGGCCACGTGGTGGAGCGCCGGGCCCCGGCTCCTTTCCTGCTGCGTGGGCCACTCCACCCAGCAAGATACTACAACCGACGAAGTAGTTTTTGACATGACGAGTCGGGTCAAACACATTGCACTCTCTTCTCTCTGCACCTCTGGCCTCCGCTATGGCCACAACCAAGTGCGTACAGTACTGTACATCATATGGATGGATAGTTCAGTTTCACGCGGATAATCATGCTGGCACGGTGGCACCGTGAGAAGGATAAATCTCAACGAATGGATTATAAAAGAAAGATCGACAAAAGTTGGATTTTATGAACTCAAGATGAAGCACTAGGTGGATACAAACACAATAAACACGCACCGGCATCTGCATAATTAGGATGCACACAACCAACGCCCACCCACCCACACACATACACAAAAACACACCGGCAATAGCAAAATCATATAAGACGAAAGTTATGTCTAAACGAGGAAAAAAATACCCAAAAGCGATATAATGTTGTATCGACAAACTATAACCGCGCCAGACAAGGACAACGGGGTTCTTCACCAACAACGCCTTCAGCAAGGGAGCAGTGCTCAAGCGTCGTCGTCACCGGGTCCAACCACCAAAGGCGGATTCTACGTTTTCACCCTAAAGAACCATCTGACCATATCTGAGCATTGTCTTCAACAAGGTAACAACGCAAAACATCGCCATTGCCAGGTATGACCCACTTGGGTTAGACCTAAGTTTTCACCCCGAAGCTCGTCGAAGTCAATCATGTGTTGCCGCTGCCATTTTTGGCGATCCAAGCGACCACATGCTGATTTAGAGAACCGATCGCCACTGTTGCACGACCATACCTTTGCGTCAAGTCGTGCGCGTAGATTGCATTTCACTGCCGAGGGCAACTACCAGATCTGGAGAGAGGAACCCTCGCGGAGATCTTTTGATGGCCACCGCAATCTGCAGCAAGGTTGCCGTCGAAGTCCAGAGCGGTCACATGTTGCCTCCATAGCCGCCGGGGATGAAGAAGTCGGACCGACAAATCAACCAGTCCGGGATGCCATCTGCACAAACACAACCACCGTAGCACAACCATGAAACCTACGAGCTTCACCACAATGTTGTTTCGCCGGCCGCGACCAAAGCCCTAGCCACAAGTGTAGCCCCCGTCTGTGGGCGGCCACCCAAGTTTGGCAACACCCAACCATGCCGGAAGTAGGCACCACTTCCACACGACTGGACATTGAGGCCGGACTCTACTTAGCAAAGCTAAGAGCTGCAGGGAGGCCTAACCAGGCTGCCCGCGGCTCGAGCAACACATGGGCAACGAGATCCAATCGAGGCAGACGACCACGAGGGAGAGATCCCACTGTCGCCGACCACGGCGAGGAGCTTTGCCCAGCGGCATTGGCTGACGACAGAGGAGAAAGGAGGTAGAGAATGGACTAGGGTGGCGGTGCTGAATCTGCCGCCCGAGTCGCCCACAGGATGATGCATGGCCGTTACATTTCTATTTCCGGGTCACTCTCCTCGAATCGTGAATGGATTATCAAATGGGCTTGGGTGTCAAAATGTTACTCTGACGGTTCTTCTCGTGGATGAATATAGGCGATTTGATTCTGTCATGGCTGTAGATAAATCTGTAGTCACAAATGAAAGAATGACAATCAACTAATAATAATACGGTGTAAGGGAAACTCCAACCGGGACATCAAATCGACATTATCAAACGTCCGAACATGGACATCCAACCAGAGTTACCTGATGTCTAGCCCCATTCGTTTTTCTTTTGTACTCTGAACATTGAAAATAATCAAAGATAAAATACCACAATATGGTTTCTGGAAGCGATTTTTTTTCTTAGAGACAGGTAAGTATCATTATGAGGTGTGTATCAACTATTAAATTCTCTGTTCGGTTTAACAATGGTGTTTCAGATATTTTCACCCCTTCTGGAGGTCTGAGGCAAGGAGACCCTCCATCGCCCTATTTATTTTTGTTATGTGTTGAGGGTTTCTCTACATTGCTCAGCAAGGCCCAACAGGACAAAAAACAGAGTATAGTTTGGGAGGGACGACCCTCACATAACTCACTTGCTTTTCGCGGATGATAGTATTGTGTTTCTTGAAGCGGAAATGACTAGTATGGTGGAATTAAAAACATATCCTCTCGGTTTATGAGGAAGCCTCGGGTCAAAAGGTTAATCTTTAGAAGTCATCTAGCGGAGCTAGGTTTGATCATTGACAAGGGTTGTGAGGACAATCATAAGAAGCTATGAAGGGTAGAGTGGTTATTCAGTCATAAGCCTTAACTAAAATGTATTTGGGCCTACCAACGGTGGGTGGATGATCAAAAGAGGGGTGCTTCAAATATGTCAGGGAAGGATCAACGCAAAATTGTTTGGATGAAAGTCTCATGGTTTGTCAAAGAAGGGAGAGAGGTGTTGGTCAAATCTGTTCTTCAGACCACATTGACATTTGTTATGAGTTGTTTCCGTTTCACCAAAATTTTGTGCCAGAACCTAAAAAAAATCTTGTCAAAGTTTTGGTGCGGAGCAGAAAACACTAAGCGCCAAGTTCATTGGATTTCTTGGGATAAGATGTGCAAATGCAAATGGCTGGGAGGTATGGAGTTCAAAGATTTTGAAGCCTTCAACAAAGCCCTTTTAGCAAAGTAGGTGTGGTGAATTCTTACAGTCCTGGATTCTTTGTGCACTAGAGTTTTGAAAGCTAGGTATTTTCATCAAGAAGAGTTCATGAATGCCACAAGACCCAAGAGTGTATCATGAACTTGGAAGAGCACCATACATGGGTGAAGCCTGCTGAAGGGACTTCAACTGAATTCCAAGAGATGTTGCAAATAAACCTATTAGGGAGAAACATAACAAAATATTCACATATCTGATGATCTGCTCAATTACTTGGGTAAGGAGTGGAACGTCGAAACCTTACAACGGGTTTCCGTGATAGTGATGTGCATGATGGTAGGCAAACTGCAATTAGGGGGGCCGGAAGATAGGTTACTTAACATGGAAGTATGCCAAAAATTGCACATTCTCAGTACACTCAACTTATCACTTAGAGGTCAGCCTTAAGGATCATGAAAAAGCTACACTGCAAGGTTCATTATCGGCTGCGGACCAACAAGGGTGGAAAGAGTTGTGGAGTACGGGGCAAAGCCAAAATCCATGTTTGGAGACTGTGGAAGAATGGGTTTGTTGTAGAGGTGATGGAGTTGCATAGGCATAGAATTAATTGGGGGGGGGGGGGGTTGTGTCGTGTGCGAAGAGACAACTTTTCACCGGTTTTTGGAGGTGTCCATATGTTGAACAATGTTGAAAGATGATTCAATAGGACCCGATGTGGTTTAGGGTTAGGGTTTTTATTCATGTTTTCCGCTGCAAAATAAATAAAAGTGCTCTTTTTAAAAGGTCAATAGAACTAAAGTGAGAGTTAATTTTTAAGAGCATGTTAAAGTAATTATTGACACAATTATGATTCTGTTACTTTATGACCAACGTTGTTAATAACATAATCGTGATTTATTGTTGTTATATGTGCATTTATTCCTATTTCCCGCCCAATGGTGATATAGTTTCAATTGCACAAACAGTTGTATGTTTTAATTTTGACCAACGTTGGATTAATGCATGCAATTGTTGTTATGATCTCACTTCATTGTGGTTTTCGGGAGGGTACTACTTGATGATCTGCATCAAGAATGTTCCAACCCCCAGAAGTGACAACTACACTAAATGGAGAAAGAAGGTCGACTTGGCTTTTGATTGTGCTGAGGTGGACTGGGTTGTGGACACCCCACAACCGGTCAAAGCAATAGAGCCGGTCAGAGATGCAAATGATGATGATGCTACTTGGGACAAATAGAAGAGGGGTCATGCTCTAGTGCAGATGTCATATACCCTCGACAACCAAAACCGGCTCACCGCCAATAAAAAGTGCATGGCTTTCATAAAGAACACAATTGAGAACACTATTGTGCGCTCAATTGCAGAGTGTACTTTCGTAGGGGGTTTATTGAAAAGATAAAGAGACAGTTCACTGGCTCTTCAAAGACATATGCTACCCAGTTGCTAAAGTAGCTGGTGACAGAAAAGTACACAGGCGGTGGACATGGCATAAGAGAGCACATCCTGAGGATGAGCAACATGGCAGCTAAGCTTATACCCATGGATTCGGATTTGGAGCTCAAGCCTGCACTCCTTGTTCACCTGGTTATGGCTTCACTGCCAAAAGAGTTTGACACTTTTGTTGTCAACTACAACATGTCGCCTGAAAAATGGGACATTGAAAAGACCATAGCCATGTGTGTGCAAGAAGAGGACAGACTTAGAACCTCACATGGTGGTTCTCTGAACTATGTGAAGGATAATAATAAAAAATAACTACAGTCAAAGTAGAAATGGTTCCCCTTCAAAGTCACATGGAAAAACTCCCACACAATATCAGCATCGGCAAAAGTCTCTTCCAGTGGACAAAGATACATGTCTCCATTGTAAGCAAACTAGGTATTACAAGAAAGATTGCCCTGTTTGGCTAAAGTCAATAATGGCAAAGAGAGGTAACAACATTGTTTCCTTTGTAAATGAATCCTTGTATACACAATTTTCGAAATCTACTTGATGGATTGACTCAGGTGCAACTGTTCATGTTGCAAATTCATCATGGGGATTCCATTCGACGCGGACTACACAAAGAAGCGAAAGAAGCATTGAAGTTGCAAATGGAGTTCAAGTAGAAGTTGAAGCTGCCAGTGACATCTCCCTGGAGTTAGCTGATGGATTCAAGCTTCGGTTTACAGATGTTTTATATGTTCCTTCATTACACAGAAAATTGATTAGTGTTTCATGTTTGGATAAAGATCATTATGAATGTCATTCTGGACATGGCAAGTGTGCCATATGGTTTCATAATACTCATGTGGGTGTTGCTTTCCTTCACAATGAGGTTTATTTATTATCACTACATGAAAAAGTGTATTCAGTGTGTAATGGGAATGAGCATGTTTCCGCGTCGGATAAAGAACAAAAGAAAAGAAAGAGAACTCATGACTAATCGAAATTATGGCACTGTCGCTTGGGCCATATTTCGAAGGGGAGAATAGAAAGACTGGTTAAAACTGAAATTCTTCCTCCATTAGAGTTCTCAGACTTAGAACAATGCATATATTGCATTAAAGGAAAGTATGTAAAACATATCAAAAAAGGTGCAAACCGTAGCACAGGAACACTAGAAATCATTCACACTGACATTTGTGGACCATTTCCTGTGAAAAGTGTGGATGGCTATGACTCGTTCATAACATTCACAGATGATTACTCCCGATATGGTTATATTTATCCAGTCAAAGAAAGATCTGAAGCGTTGGATAAATTTAAGATATTCAAAGCTGAAGTTGAAAATCAGCATGATAAAGGAAAAAGATAGTAAGATCTGACCGTGGGGGGAGTACTACGGTCGGCACACTCCATATGGCCAAGTCCCTGGACCCTTTGCAAGGTTCTTGCAGTAGACTGACATAGTGGCCCAGTATTCAATGTCAGGAGAGCGTCGGCAAAATGGAGTAGCTGAAAGGCGTAACCGTACACTAATGAATATGGTGCGCGACATGATGAGTTACTCCACCTTGCCATTGGGATTATGGATGGAGGCGCTTAAAACCACCATTCACATTCTCAATAGAGTACCAAGCAAGTCGGTGCCCAAAACACCGTACGAGTTGTGGACAAGAAGAGTGCCCTCCCTACAACACTTCAGTGTGTGGGGGAGCCCAACTAAGGCCAAAGTGTTTAATCCAAATATTGCAAAGTTAGATCCCAAAACAGACAGTTGCCACTTCATTGGCTATCCTGATGGAGACATGTATCTCTCTGGGCAGTAGAAACGAAACCCTTTTGATCTATCAGGATAGCCAATTAGGTGGCAAGTGACTGTTTTGGGATCTAACTTTGCAATATTTGAATTAAACACTTTGGTCTCAGCTGGGCTCCCCCACACCTTGAAGTGATGTAGGGAGGGCACTCTTCCTCTCCAAAACTCGTACAGTGTTTTGGGCACCGACTTGCTTTGTACTCTATTGAGAATGTGAATAGCAGTTTTAAGCGCATTCGTTCATAATCCCAATGGCAAGGTGGAGTGATTCATCTTGCTGCACACCATATCCATTAGTGTATGGTTACGCCTTTCAGCTACTCCACTTTGTTGAGGCTCGCCCGACATTGAATACTGGGCCACTATGTCAGTCTCCTGTAAGAACCTTGCAAAGGGTCTAGGGACTTGGCCATATGGAGTGTGCCGACCATAGTACCCACCCCCTACACACACACGATCAGACCTTACTATCTTTTTTCTTTTATCATGCTGCTTTTCAACTTCGGCTTTGAATATCTTAAATTTATCCAACGCTTCAGATCTTTCTTTGATTGGATAAATATAACCATATCGGGAGTAATCATCTGTGAATGTTATGAACGAGTCATAGCCATCCACACATTTCACAGGAAATGGTCCACAAATGTCAGTGTGAATGATTTCTAGTGTTCCCGTGCTACGGCTTGCACCCTTTCTGATATGTTTTACATACTTTCCTTTAATGCAATCTATGCATTGTTCTAAGTCTGAGAACTCTAATGGAGGACAAACTTCATTTTGAATTGTCTTTCTATTCTCCCCTTCGAAATATGGCCCAAGCGACAATGCCATAATTTCGATGAGTCATGAGTTCTCTTTCTTTTCTTTTGTTCTTTATCCGACGCGGAAACATGCTCATTCGCATTACTCACAGAATACACTTTTGCACGTAGTGATAATGAATAAAGCTCATTGCGAAGGAAAGCAACACCCACATGAGTATTATTAAACCATATGGCACATTTGCCATGTCCAAAATAACATTCATAATGATCTTTATCCAAACATGAAACACTAATCAAGTTTCTGTGTAATGAAGAAACATATAAAACATCTATAAGAAGAAGCTTGAATCCATGAGCTAACTCCAGGGAGATGTAGCAGGCAGCTTCAACTTCTGCTTGAACTCGATTTGCAACTTCAATGCTTCTTTTGCTTCTTTGCGTAGTCCGCGTCGAATGGAATCCCTGTAATGAATTTGCAACAAGAACTGTTGCACCTGAGTCAAAGGAAACAATATTGTTATCTTGCCATTATTGACTTTAGCCAAACAGGTCAATATTTCTTCTAATGCCCAGTCTGCTTACAATGGAGACATGTACCTTTGTGCACTGGAAGAGACTTTTGCTGATGTTGATATTGCATGGGAGCTTTTCCATGTGACTTTGAAGGGGAACCATTGCTACTTTGATTGTAGTTCTTTTTCTTATTATCCTTCACATAGTTCAGAGAACCACCATGTGAGGTTCTAAGTCTTTCCTCTTCTTGCACACACATGGCTATAGTCTTTTCAATGTCCCATTTTCTAGGTGACATGTTGTAGTTGACAACAAAAGTGTCAAACTCTTTTGGCGGTGAAGCCATAACCAGGTGAACAAGGACTGCGGGCTTGAGCTCCAAATCCGAATCCATGGGTTTAAGCTTAGCTGCCATGTTGCTCATCCTAAGGATGTGCTCTCTTATGCCATGTCCACCACCTGTGTACTTTTTTGTCACCGGCTACTTTAGCAACTAGGTAGCATATATATTTGAAGAACCAGTGAACTGGCTATTTATCTTTTCAAAAAACTCCCCTTCCGAAAGTACACTCTGCAATCGAGCCCACAATAGCATTCTCAATTGTGTTCTTTATGAAAGCCATGCACTTTTTATTGGCGGTGAGCCACTTGTGGTTGTCGAGGGTATATGACATCTCCACTGGAGCATGAACCCTCTTCTTTTTTGTCCCAAGCATCATCATCATCATTTGCATCTCTGACTGGCTCTGTTGGTTTGACTGGCCGTGGGGTGTCCACAACCCAGTCCACCTCAGCACAAACAAAAGCCAAGTCGACCTTCTTTCTCCATTCAGTGTAGTTGTCACCTCTGAGGGTTGGAACATCCTTGATGCAGCTCATCAAGTAGTACCCTCGTGAAAACCACAATGAAGTGAGATCATAATAACAATTGTGTGCATTAATCCAACATTGGTCAAAATTAAAACATACAACTGTTTGTGCAATTGAAACTATATCACCGTTGGGCAGGAAATAGAAATAAATGCACATATAACAACAATAAATCACGATTATGTTATTAACAACGTTGGTCATAAAATAACAGAATCATAATTGTTTCAATAATCACTTTAACAACCTCTTAAAAGTTAACTCTCACTTTAGTTCTATTCACCTTTTAAAAATAGCACTTTTATTTATTTTGCAGCGGAAAACATGAATAAAAAATCCATGAACTTTATGCTTTTCAGAAGCATTTTTTTACTTTTCTATTTTCTAAAACAAACACTTCGTTGGATTAGTTCGAATAGTAAAATTCTAAGCAATGTTCTCTAAAAACTTTACATAATTCAATCGAAAACATGCTTCTGAAGACAAAAATAACAGACAAAACGCTGACGGGCCACTTTGCTTGCGTGGCCGGTCCCATGGCATGGGACACGCGCACCGCTCGCAGCCCATGGCCCGCTGGGCGTGCGCCGCTCTACAGACTAGACAACGCTACCCATGGCCCGCTGGGCGAGCGCCGCACGAGATCATGGGAATCCAACGGTCCAGTGCGCTCTTCGCTGGGTCAAAACCAGCCCCCGGTCATCCTCCTGAAAACCCTAACCAGTTCCTTTCTGCTCGCCTCTACGTCTCTGTAGCAGCGGGTTAGGGCAACGCGGGCCACCGGTGACTGCGTCGAACCACCGCGCCGTGCGAGCCCCCTTCCCTTTCCCCTTCTTCCTCCATCCTCACCCTCCACCTATGGCAGAGAGAGAGATGCGGTTGTGCTGCCTCTTCGACAGCGTTCTTTCCGATGGAGTGGTGGCGCGCCTGTTGTCCCCTTGCCGGCGTGCGCGAGCTCCCGAGGAGAGCGCGCTGCTGTCAAGCGGCGCAACGGCAGTGCCCTTTGCCGCCTCGGGGTACTGCTCCTTTCGAAATCCAATCGATCTGAACACGATAAAAGGGAAAAGGTTGTTCTTTTACTGTAATTAATCTAGAAGGTGTCGATCTCATTTGCTTTTCTTTCTACCTGAAAAATATAAGCCTAGCACTGCTCTGACACCAATGTTAAGTTCTCTAGGAACATCTAAGCTAGAGATTCTTGGTAGGACTATCTATATATCGAATATGTCTAATCATTTGAGAAGGGAGGACAGAGAGATGGGTAAGAAGAGGAGTACTTTCTCCTTGGCTCGATGAGCCCGTGGTGTCGGACATGGTGAGGGCGATGGTGATGGCAGGGTGTGGTCAAGGCGGCAGCGGCGGAGCTTCCCGTCGCTATTGTGCTAACCTAGATCAGTAGGTGTATCAGGGAGGGTACGGTTCGCGATGAACCTCGTGTTGCGTGCCGCCGACCCCCACCTCTTTATATCTAGCGCATGTGACAGGGGGCCATCAACCATAGTGGGTTGAGCGCTCCCGAACAGGGCGCGGATCTAAGGGCCCGATGGGCCGTTGGGCCCACACGGGAGGAGATCAACCTAACATATTCTTTCACACCTCCGGAGTTTGTTGAGTCGGAACACATGTTATCATCCTGGTTACTTGATTGGATGGGCATGAAGAAAGAAGCAGAGAAGGCAATTATGATCATGATGCTTTGTCACATGTGGCTCATGTGGGAGAGAATTCCTTGTTTGGCCTTTTTTTTAAATTCGCTTCTCTTTTTGGCCCAATTTTTTTATTTTTCCTTTTTTGACACTCAAATTTCATTTTGTTCCCCATATGACACTTCCGTCAGTTTTGACATGTAACGATGTTAAGTTTAACCTGAAAAGACTATTTTACCCCTAGTGTTGTATGTGACCAAATTATTTACTTACACACATTTAAAAAAGGAGGATGAACCTCGGCCTCTGCATCTGGGCGATGCATACGACCATTATTAATTATTCGCACAAGACCTTACAAAGTCATACAACAATAAGACTAAAGCCGCCGTCTAAGCAACAAACTGACGCTACATCTATCCAGTTGATGAAGGGACGCAGACAGCCTGGGCCTAATACCAAACAGACATCGCAGCCAAACCTAAACATTTAAGACCTGAGGTCCCAACCAGGACGCCTGTCGGGTATGGGGAACCTACCAGTCCGGCGAACTCCTCAACTAGGACGCCTGCCGGGTATGAGGTCGCCGCAGCCACCTGCCACCAATCCATCTTCAGAGCTGTACTGTTGCATCAACCGTGTCACGTCTCTCTGCCATCAACGCCACCACGACGCTAGACAGCGTCTTTCTCCTGCGCGAGACCATCCTCGCACATCAAACTCCGAATCTGCACTGCGCAATGCCGTCGAGATCCGTCGCCATCAATGGTAGGATGAAGCACCGCTCCACCAAAGATGCCGTCCGCTGGTCCCGCGAAGCCGAGTGCACCTCCAAGAATGCCGCCCCAAGGGGTGACGACACATACTTGCCGCCAGCATCCGATCAGCCGATCTAGGGTTTCCCTTGGAGGTATTGAGTGGAGTTAGGAGCTTCACCTCGATGATGCCTTCATGAAGGAAACAATGATAAGGACATCGTCATCACCGGTTCCCGCCATCGACCGAAAACCAGGTTTTCACCCGGATCCGTCCCAAGAAATCCACCCGACAACATGTGCACCGTCTCGACCGCCTTCAAAGCACCAGATCCAGCTGCCTAGATCCGACGACCACCCGCAGCAACAGTGCCACCGTAGGAGCCCTGGCGCACCGGCCACAACCTGAGTGTGCCACCACTGGAGCCTAGGAGGAGGGCTCCCACCCCGCCTCACCAAGCAGCGAGAGCCGCCGAGATGAATCCTGCGAACTCGTCACCGTCTCTGATCCGAACAAATCCAAAGCAGATCGCCGTCACAGATCCGCCTTGGACAGGGACTGCACCACGCCATGCCGCTGCGGGAAGCCCTAGCTTCACGAGCCGCCACCCTCCAGGGCCGCCACCCCGGGATCCAGGAAGTACATCGCTGCTGCCATCGGCCATGTTCCACCGCCGCCGACTGGCCAAGCCGCCGGCCACTGCGACCACGCCGCCATGACCAAGCACGCCCGTCAAGCAGCCGACACCACCAGATCTTCCACGAAGCCCGCTGCTCTGCCGCCTCCTCCCATCACCACACCGCCAAAGCGCTGCCGGCAGTCAGATCGGCTGCACCACCGCGACGACAGCTCAGATCGGGGAGGAGGGCCCCTACCCCCGTCACCTGCCTCATCCAAAGGAAGGCGGGAGGGAAGGGAGCCTCCACCGCCGCTGTCCGCCGCCTGAGGCTTTGCCCGGTGGCCTCCGCCAACGGCGGCGGAGGGGAAGGGAGGAAGGGGTTGGGAGCCCGGCGGTGGAGGGGCTAGGGTTTTGCCCGAGCCGCCCTAGTGGGGGGCGACACAGGGGACGGGGTTCTGGACAGATTCTGTTTCCATTTACATGCACTAGATATAAAGAGGTGGGGGCCCGCTGCTTATCTGTGCTAGCTTGCACGTACGTATTGTTTTTGGAGGATACGAGCTACAATTGTAATACGATGTACAAACACGACTGACAGCCTCGGAGCCGCCGTGCATGAGAGGTGCCAGCAGCCTTGGCGCACCCACGCACGGGAGGAGGATACAACGTCGGCCGCTTGTCGGGCACAGCCGCACGAGGAACCTCAGCCCCAACATGGATACATGGAAGAGCAAGAAACCTATACGCACAGGTACAGGAGGTTATGTTGTGTTTTAACTCCCAACACAGAGTGCTGGTTCGAAGTGTTCTCAGCGCCATGCCAACTTTTGCGCTCACCATACTAAAAGTTCCAAAGAAGCTACTGAAAGAAATTGACAAGTGCAAACGCCGATTCCTATGGAAACATGATGATGAGTTGACGGGGGCCAGCTGCAAAGTAAGCTGGCCCGTGGTGTGTGCGCCAACCTCCAGGGGAGGCCTGGGCATCCCGGACCTGGATCGCTTCAGCCGTGCCTTGCGGCTGCGATGGCTCTAAATCTCCTGGGCCGATCCGGACCGCCCATGCGTGGGCACGACGCCACCATGCAACGAGGAAGACAAAGCTCTGTTTGCGGCTGCGACGATGGTATCAATTGGGGATGGTTCAACAGCCCTATTCTGGCACTCCTCTTGGATTGGCCCAATCACGCTGGCCACTGCCTACCCAGCCCTCCTCAACCACTCCAAGCACAAAAATAGGACAGTTCAAGATGCTCTTAGAAACGACACTTGGATTGAAGACCTGAGACATGGAGACATGCAGCCGTTGCTGCAGCAGTTCGTCCAGCTCAACCGCTTGATCATCGCTGGTGCCCCGGACCTCCGGGAGGGAGAGAGGGACACAATTCGATGAAACCATGATGCAACAGGCAAATACACATCAAAGTCATCCTATGCCATGCAGTTCCAGGGACGGATCCTCTCAGTTTTGGATGAGCTCATTTGGAAAACATGGGCACCTGGGAACATCAAATTCTTCGCTTGGCTGTTATTGAAAGATCGCCTCTGGACAAATGATCGTCTCCAGCGGCGCGGTTGGCCAAACAACTATTTCTGCCAGTTTTGTGTCCGCAACCTGGAGTCGACCCACCACTTGCTCTGGACATGCCAAACAACACTTGAGGTCTGGGGGTTGGTGGGTTCAAGAGAAGGATGCCGACAGCTAGCTCCACATCACTCATGGCAAAATTCCAACTCTCCAGTGATCATGCAACGGATGATCAGCAAGACCCCGCCGGCCCAGCGGAAGGGCGCCAGCATGATCATGCTTTTGACATGCTGGGAGATATGGAAAGAGCGGAACAGCTGCACTTTCAGAGGCAAGCAGCCGACAGCAAGGGACATTACAAAGGCCATCGAAAATTCAGTGCAACTTTGGCGGCAAGCGGGCGCAGCATGCTTGGAGAGACCCTTCTGGGATCCGCCATGAGATATAGGCCATTGTATTTTTCCTTCGGTCAGCAAAGCCTAGGCCGAAGCTAAGTTGATGTAATCTTTTCCTGTACTGGTCTTAGGACCCTCCAACGCACCTTTGTATTTCTCACTGCTTTCTGCTAAAGATATGAAAAGCCAGTGATTGCTGGATCTTTCAAAAAAAACTCCCAACACAGATTTTCCCTAAAAAAATTAAGAAAACTCCCAACACAGATCCCTCCCTCTCCTCCCCTTTTTTCTATCCGTTCATGCCCCCTCTCTTCTCTTTTCTGGTGACATACTACCATTAAGGACAAAATTATCATTGCATGTGCCAATTAACACCATTGGATGGAAAAATGGATGAAAGGGTCACATAGAGCACAAAATGAAGTTGTCAAAATGGGAAGAAAATAATTTAAAGGGCCAAAAAGGAAAGCAAATTTTAAGAAAAAGGCCAAATAAGGAATTCTCTCCTCATGTGGAGTGACGCTAGGGATGGCAAATTGATCGGTTTTTAGAGCTTGTGGGAGCAGTGGACAATCGTCCATGCAATGAAGGAAAATAGCCAAGGAGGATCATTGAAAATACCATGATCACCACTCAAGGTGGACTCATTGAAGATCAACGTTGATGGAGCCATGGCAAAGCAAGGTAGATGCACGATGGAGGGCGGTCTGTTCACGATCACCATGGATTGTTTCGATTAGGAGCATGACATTTTTCCCCTAATGCAACTGTCCGTGAGCATGCAGAGCCATTGGCATGTAGAAGAGGAGTACAACCTGGCGTTGAATCGAGAGCCAAAAAGATCATACTCAAAACCTATAGTCAAGCATCGACCATAACGCTCAACGCAGGGGAGCTAGACCAGTCCAGGTTTAGTCTCCCCATCCAGCAGATTAAAAATTTGCTTGCGGGTGTGGATGAACATCAAGTAATTTGGTCCAGAACATGGCCACTCACAAGATTGCTAGGGAAGGCTGCACTATGTAAGACGTGGTTTAATATTTCACCTTTGTGTATTGGTGACATTATCTCGATGGAGTTGGTCGCGAACTAAGGAACAATATGCAACATTTACCTTAAAAAATCAAATATAAATATTCTAATGCAATAATGATATTAATAAAAATATTACAATCCAAAATAATTTTTTAAAATAAAATAGTTTAAATTTGGGTTCAATTTATACAAGCACATATTCTATGTTGGAGATATGCCCTAGAGGCAATCATGTACGATAATATTTCCTATGTGTTTATCAATAAAGATAGTCCTTGTACATTGGCAATGATGTGTATCAGTAAGTACATGACTTGTTTGTGGGACTATGCATTGTATGATGACTATTTTAAAAGGTCCCTAGTCGAAAGGGCTGTGTGGACGCACAGCCGATTAGAGTAGCATATGACACGGTGGATGGCTCGATCTCATTGGCCGCGAAGCATTGGATGCTAACCAGATAATATGGACTTCGAAGGATCTGGTCGGATTCGACATAGTTGAATCCGAGTCGAGATAAGGTCCGAGTCAGACAAACCCGACTATGAGACGCAACAATAGGTCATCTGTGAGTCTCTAGTACAACATATGTTCTATGTCGTAAGACCTGAGCTGGCACATGTATTCGGGATGGTGACAGTCCTGCTTTGGGCTGACCAAACGCTACTTCGAGACTGGGTAGTTACAAAGATAGGCTTCAGGCTTGCCCCGACCCATGCTGCAAGACATGGTCGAGCAAGATGGGATTTGCCCCTCCGATCAGGAGAGATATACTCTGGGCCCCTTGTGTGATCCGGCCAAGATAAGAATGGCAATGCGACAAGGATTATGAGATAATCCGGTTTGTGGTCAGCATCACTAGAACGAGAAAGAGGTCAGGCTAGCACAAGGATGACAGACTCGCCTTGAGCCCGACAACATATATCGTGTGGTAAAGGGAACAAAAGTGTGACATGTTGTACAGGTTCGCCAACCGGCTTCATTGCCTACTTGGTGATTGGCATGCCTTGCTAGAGGCCGCTACGAACTGAGCAGGTCGGAGGTCATCCGACTTGGGACCAAGCCGACTTGAACCTAAGGGGCCACACGCTTAAGGGAAGGAACCTATGAGGCCGGACCGGACTCCACGAGTCAGATGTGATCCTACTCGGACTCGGATCCAGGTCGAACAGAATTTGGGCTTTAGGATCCGTGTTAGGCCCAAGTGTTGAACCCACGACGGATGCCTATATATAGTGGAGGTGCAGCACACTTATTCAGTTGATCGCTTCAGCGCCGTCACTACGGCTCTACATGTGTTGCAAGTAGCCACCTGCACTTGTAGTCGACTGTGTGATCGGGCCTAGCAGTCCGCCACACGGTGTTCCTCCTGCATGTGCGAATACCGTTAGAGACGGTGCACTTGCGCCGCTCTGTCAAACCTATATGTGGGATCTGACAATTAATTGTTCGAGGGAGATCGGACGAGGAGGAGACAACTCTGGACGCACTGCCCCAACTCTACTTCCACTGCATGACACTACGTATCTAGTGGTGACGATCCTTAATCCATTCCCGTAGCATGTTCCTGGTTGTTCTGCACGTAAGAAAACTTTATTTTGCAGTCAGCACACCCTACCATGGAACCCAACATTCTAATTGTCCATATGAAACATCCAGAAATACACAACTAGATCATTTTGAAGCTCGAGTTTGTGGATTGTGAATCTGATGATGTAGTTCGAGAAATCTCGCAAGTCATCGGATTCTGCTCTAGAAGTTGTATAGGATCAGCCTTTTTGTTTTGAATTAAGACCATGGCGAACTCCCTCACCCTCATTCTCACAATCATGATTTGCATGACACATAAACTTTCATCACCTCACACAATGTCTCTGAATCTCATTGTTTAGCAGGCCTGGGAACAAATGCAAAATGAGCTTGGAGTACTCCAAATGCCCTCTCCACATTCTTTCTAGCATCGTCTTGTCTTGCAGCAAAGTGGCATTCTTTGTTACCTCTTGGCTTGGAGATGGTCTTGACAAAGGTTGCCCATGGAGGTAGATACCAACACAAAGATAGTACCTCATTTTGTACCCATGCACGTTGATGGTATAGTTGCACGAGCAAGCTTTGTCCGCACACAACCTTGCAAACAACGAAGACCGCTCAACACGTGATGTCATTGTGAGACCCTGACATATCGAAGAAAGAGTGCCAATTCCGTAAGTCTTGTGATGCAGCTGCTTCATGAATTTTGGCTGGCTTTTTATGATGACCCATGTATTGATTTTGTTGAGCATATGAACAGTTATTCAATTTTAAGTGCACACCTTGACTACTACAATTACGAATCTGACCATGGTGTCGAGGCATGTGCTTTCAGACGTCTGGAGGTACTCGTCCCAGGATTACGTGGTCATGCCATAAGCAAGCATCGTCATAGTAGTTGTCCACTTCTCGAGACTCGAGAACCTGACGAGGCCAAAGACATGCTTCTCCGGCTTGAAATAATCATCATATGCCCTGACACATGCGTAGAGGCGCATGAACAAGGGTTGCTCCATCTGGAATCAACGCCGAAAATAGATTTTGAATAACCCATCAAGGGTAAAGTAGCCATAGTACCGAGCCATATGCCACTATACACTATTCTAGTTTAACACTCGGTGTCCCTTTTGTGAATCTTTGTAGTTAAGAACATGGTCCTCAGCATGCTACGTTTCTTGAAGAATTGCCACCATCATCACCGTTTCATCCTCATCTTCTAAAACGAAACCATAAACTCGATTTAGAAGTATTCGTCTGTATCCATCGTGCTTGATTCAAAGTGAGTGACTAGAACATAAATTTTTTGCACCATGGAATTTTTCTGGACACTTTCCGGGTGTTTGTCCTCCATGGACAGCATCAGCAGGGGTGGAGGGTATCGGGGTGGTGACCAAAGAGAGTACGGCGTCGGTGTCCGGCAAGGCTTGGGCGGCGTTGACCGGGGTTCGACAAGGCCCGCGCGGCGTCCTAGGGGCTACAATGGTCTTGGAGCGGTAGATAGAGAGCGGCGGAGGAGGGCAGGATTGTGAAAATACGTGGGTTCTGAATAGAGTTTTGGGTGGGACATGGGTGTCGGAGTCCGACATGGCGGACATCCGGACTCCTCGAGAGCTCTCCTCGATTTGGGTCCGGGCTGCGGGGTTTCAACATATAGGCCCTGTTTGGATCCCTAAGGCCAACTCCACCGCGTGACCCCAAACGGACGTCCGTTTTGTCCGGATTCTGTCCGTTTAGGTAGGGATTTGGGGTCGTGTCCGGCCGTGTCCTGGGATGCGGTGGCCGTGCGCCCACCGCGCGAACGCATCTCGGTCGCATCCTGTCCGCGTATTATTTCTTTGCAAGTCCTTAACTTTATTTCATCATTCATTTTTGGTACATGGAAAATGCATCTTCACATTTTGACTAGTAAAGTAAGGCCAAAGAAAACAAGAACCACAAGAATACATTTTAGAAGATACCCAATTTCCATAACTGCTCCCTTGAGTTGGGTTAGGGCCTTCTCAATGCACTCGTTGTTGATCTGTGGAGGAGGGTCAATCTGGCATCCTCCTTTCTTCTTCAAGCCAGAAGGCTCGATCTAGCATCCTGCTTTCTTCTTCAAGCCGGAAGTCGATGTTGCTTCCTCCTCACACCTAGTCTCGTGTCTAGCCTCTAATCTAGCAACGAGTGCACTTGTCTCATTTACAGCCTCTATGCTAGCTAAAGGTGCACGAACATGTACTAAATTTCGCTCTATCAATATATCGATGTACTCTTCTTACCAATACCAAAACTTGCATCCATTCTACACAACAAAATTTGAAGTTAGCACAACTAGTCAAATCTAGAGCACAAACCGAAGCTAAAAAAGCGCATACCCCATCATTTAAGCACTTGATGAACACCCATCCGGAATGTTCCGGCGTTGTAGACACGCGGCGCACGACCATCCTTGGGCAGTGGTCGCACTTAATGAGTGGCAACGGTGCGCCGGCGAGCTTTTGGGCAAGCACCGAGCCCGGCCGATCGCCATTCGTGTATCTGTCGACGGACCACCGACGGTGCAGATCCGAGCGGCTAGAGGAGGAGCCACTGCCTGCATGTGGCCTTGCGGCCCTGCTAGGGCCTTCCGGCGAGGTGCCCGGCCAGTCCATGGTGCGACCCGGCCTCCCACAGCCGGTCGAGCTCAAGACCGACCGGATCCGCCCCAAAACCGGCCGGCGGGTGCGCAAACCAGGTGGCCGTGGTTGGGTAGCTCGACGGCGCCGAGGGGAAGGGGTTGGGCGAGCTCGCGTCCGAACTGCACGGCTGCAATGGCAGCGGCGGCGGCGGTAACGAGGGGAAGAGTGGGGAAGAGTGGAGGGGGTGCGGCCGGAGGGAGGGAGGGGGGCGGATAGAAAAAGGCCCGTCTTGTGCCACCGACGGGCGGGCCAGGGGAGGACATGCGCAGACGACCCGCGCGTCCGCGTGGTGTCCGTTTCACCCCAAAAGCGGCGCAAACTTGGGTTGCGGATGGGTCGAAAGCGGACACAAAGCGGACAAAAGTCCGTTTGCTCCCGCGCGCTGGGCCGGACAGGATAGGGTCACGCGGTGGAGTTGGCCTAAGTTAGAGTTAGTTTTAGTTAGTTGGGGCTCAAATAACCCAAAAGTATCCAAACATGATGGGTTAGTTTGAGTTAGTTGGATCTAACCCACCCCAAAAAACTAGCCCACACTAGAGGAGCTTATTTGGGTTAATTCTCCTTGGCCCACTAGAAAAAATAGTAAAAAAGTTACCCCTCCCATCCAAATAGGGTCCAAAATAGTCAAATGATTAAGAAAGAATATTTATTGTCAATCTAATCCTACCATTCAAACAACTTTTTTATTGAAGTTAATTCAAGGTCAGTTCAGAGTTAGAATCTAACTCTAACCTCTAATATCCAAACAGAGCCAAGACCAGTTTGGACCGATTTGCTGATCCACCTTAGATGACTAAAAGCATCGGAACGGACTGGTCCAGAAATATGCGGGTGTTTTGATTGTTCAGGTTGGAAATGCCTAATCCCGGTCAAAGCAGAAAACCTCATGATGTCTCCAACAGTGTGAACCTAATAATTTCTTTCCAGACAAAGTACATCACACCCTGCTACCAGTGTTGCTCGCTCATAATAGAGTGGTTTCATTTCATATATTTTTTTCCTCCATCCAATCGTAGTACTGCCACTGTTAAAAGTTCCAACGTAGTACGAGTAGTGGTGGTATCGCTCTACTACCCTGCCCCCTTTATATAAAGCCTCCCCGGGCTTCTACTCCTTTTCAATCTGTCTTTGTCTTGGCCTTTGCCTCCTCCTCCTCTCCCCATCCTCATCACCCTTTCCTTGCTCTTGTTTCCGTATTGGCTTGTCGCCTGTGATGGGGGCCACTTCTCCTTCAGGCCTGGAGCTCACCATGGCTGTCCCCGGCCTCAGCTCCTCCTCTGGCTCAGGTAAGCTCGGAAGAGCACCTACCAGCTGTTTTCCTTCCCCGTCTCCCTCCTACAACTGCAAGTATAGCTTCCGCTGGAAAAGTTGGATCGTCTTCTCCGTTCATGGCTTCAAATCTTGTCGGTGAATATCGCGTTTCTACACGCATGCACAAACTTTTTTGGGTGCTTCGGGAAGAAACGCACAGCACAGTAGCTAGCATTTTTCTCTCTCTTTCAGTCGCATACACGCATGTTAAATGTTTGAGTTTGTTCAAGTAACCAGCTGGCTGTTGATGGTGTAACATCGTCGAGAACTAACTAACTGTAACGTGCTGTCCTTGGCAGAGGGGTTTGTTTGCAACAACAATATCAGCAACAACGGTGGCGGGAACATGAGGGACCTGGACATGAACCAGCCGGCGAGCGGCGGCGAGGAGGAGGATTTCCTGATGGGCGGCGTGGAAGAGGACGAGGAGGAGCGGGGCGCCGGCGGACCGCACCGCCCAAAGAAGCTCCGCCTCTCCAAGGAGCAGTCCCGCCTCCTCGAGGAGAGCTTCCGCCTCAACCACACCCTCTCACCGGTCAGCAACACACGTCTTCTACCCAATGCTTGTCGACTCCTTCAGTTTCCTGTACACTAATAGCTTGCTTAAGATCGCCGGCATGCAGGTGTAGTACACGTACTTTACGTAATAATACTAGTAGTATAACATACGTACGTGACGTCCACCAGAAATCTCGTCCACGGACGAGAGCATTATTGCGAAGTTGATCCGTTGGTAGTACGGATGAATCTTGAACTGGATTCGTTTCCGTGGCGCTACTCTGATGGACATTGAAGAACACGATGAGAACCCTGCCATGGGGTCGGACAACCACTGATCCATTATATGTCCCATTCATGGGAAATCAAGATAAGTGGTACCCTCCGGCACATTACTCGTTATTAGTGGCATTAGAGGTCGGTACTACTCGGCAGTGGTACATTACCGAAACGGTGCACAACTTGTAGTAGCAGCTTGGAGAGATCTAGTCTAGTACGTAGTAGGCAAGTAAAGAGTGGGGGCGCGCCTCTGATTGTTTGGCGCGGTACATGCATCAAAGTCTAGCAGAGACTGACTGTAGAGCACAACGTTGGTCTTATGCAGTGGGGTGGTATTCATGTCGTCGTGGTACAGTGCGGCTGCGGCGAGTAATGAACCTATCTAGCCACAGCTGCCTCAGAGGGTAACGCAGTTACTCCTCCACATACAGCAGTAGTACGTAATAGGTTTTGTTTGACTGGCGGGATCGGTGTTACTCCATATCTAACTCCATATCTATTCACGCCTCTTTGTACTACATATGGACGGTGAAGGCCTGTGTGAACCGTCATGGGCGTGCAGCGACTTTTATTTATTTAACGCCTTGGAAATGGAATTCTTGCATGCAGAAGCAAAAGGAGGCCTTGGCGATCAAACTGAAGCTGCGGCCCAGGCAGGTGGAGGTCTGGTTTCAGAACCGCAGGGCAAGGTAAAAATAGCAAGGAATCCCTTTTTTAACTTGTTGGTCTTCACATACACAGTGTACCTCTTTATACATGTTCACGAGCACACATTGACATGGCCAAGCCTCACGTTCACTTGGAACTTCACCGTTAAGGGACCACCACTCGTCTACCCCACAAAATCGTACTAGTCCATTCGGCGGTCAGTATTAAGATAATCAAGTTAGTTGGCTTAATTTAGTAACTTTTTTAGGAAACGGGCAGGGGGTACTGCCAATGCATTCAAGTAGGGGAAGACGGTGACGTGCAATTGGTTCGTTAGTTAATGATGAAACCGAGGCAAATGGGACAAACTTGGAGGACCTGCTTGTTCCTTATGTTACTCATTCTCCATTGAAAGGTCAAGTAGCTCAAGGCAATGCTTGTCTGGTCCTTAATAGAGTAACTTACAATCAGTAGATAATAAGGTGTTTATCACTATATATGGAACATCAGCCCAGTAATTGACGTTTGAAGCTACTGGCGTAACGTTGCAACTTCATTGAGCAAATCCTACACGTCCATGGTACGCACGCGCTGCTTAACTTGCAGGCTAGCTTGGCTGTGCATGCATGCTACTTTGAACTCGCCTAGAGATTAAGCTGAGTCGTTTCTGATCCGCCGTTGTTCAGTCCAAAGAAACTTGCATAGAGGATTAGTTTCTATCGTAATGTAGTGATAACGCCAATCAAACTAGTAGTGATAATATGCTTGTCCAGCACTACTCCAGTATGTACCTAGTAATGATAGCCTATTCTCGTCCCAACATAATTATGGACCCTTCCCTCAATTAAGGTGGCATAGATCACTGGCTATCTACCTTGAAACTTGTACTGCATCTGAGATGCGGGACAACATCAACTAGGTAGATTCTCTAGCTTGATAGAGTAAGGCGGCTTCACCACCTTTTATAATTATTACTCCATGATACACGTACTACTAGATTAGGATTCTCTAGATTAAACAACTGAGCTAATCGCTGGCATCAGCACGTGGACTAATCAGCACGTGCAAGCCTGGGAACGGCTACAACTTGACCCTGGCTCAGCGAGTCTCGTGAAGTCGAAAGTGGAGCAAGTCGAAGGTACGGTCCATCTTATCCTGGCAAAGTCATTGGCCTTCCTTCACTCTACGTCGAGATGACAATGCTCTTGGAATGGGGGCCTATGGTCAAATTAAGTTGCGTATAGTGCTCTAGCTCATGCTAGTTTAAGCTCCCACGGTGAGATTCTATGCATTTGGTTGCCTTCTGCTCCGTGTACTCTGTCATCTTGTATACAACTGACCATGTTGTCAAGTTACAATTATATGTGCACCGTTCACTTGTGCAAGTGTAGGTTCCGAGGTTCAATGTTCCATTATGAGATCGATCGAGCAACTTGTGTTGTTTACTTACTATTCCTGGATCATTTTCTTTAGCTAGTGGTACTGGTTGAGTTGCTGTAATCTGAATGAATTGAACTACGTACGTGTGCAGGACTAAGCTGAAGCACACGGAGATGGAGTGCGAGTACCTGAAACGCTGCTTCGGCTCGCTGACGGAGGAGAACCGCCGCCTGCAGCGGGAGGTGGAGGAGCTGAGGGCGATGCGCATGGCGCCGCCCACGGTGCTCTCGCCGCACACACGCCAGCCACTCCCGGCGTCCGCGCTCACCATGTGCCCCCGCTGCGAGCGCGTCACCGCTGCCACCTGCCCGCGGATCACCCGCCCGGCCGCCTCGCCGTTCCACCCTCGCCGCCCCTCAGCGGCGTTTTAGGGTTTAGTTATGGTAGGGCTTAAGAGAAAAGGTCGAGGTAGATTTGCTAGTGGTAATGTAGGACGCACGATCGATAAGTCTTTGTGTAAATTGATGATGGAGGAGAAAAGAACATGGAAAAGGCGTAGTGGGGTCGTGTGGGGTTTGGAGGCGCCCCCATGGACCATTTGGGCCTGTGCCTCATGCCATGGACAACAAAAAATCTAGTTTCATTTGCTCATTTGGTCTTCTATAGGGTCGCGCGTTCTCTTCTTATTAAATGAAAAATGTCATGTTTGTCTTCACTTTTGATCCCTTGTACCAGGCGGGACATCCAGTATGATGCATTTTGCATGCGTCATATAGGAGCGGGACGACCACAGGGTCCAGGTGACTAGGCTGACCCACAGGGTACAACGCAAAGCGAGTTTTTTAACACGTGACGCGAAAATACCAAGAAAAGGAGGTTCCTTGCGACCTCGCACTCTAGTAACATGTTGCTAGCCCGTCGAGAATTGATTTTGTTTTGTTTTTTATATAAGTGTGAATACTTTTCAAAAATTCTGAACCTTATTTTTTCCAAAACACGAACATATTTTTGAAAACGATGAACAATTTTTATAAACTCGAACATGAACATTTCTTGACAATGGGATCCAAATTGGAAAACAGGATTTTTTTTAAATTCCATATATTCTTGAATTTTCGTACATTTATTGAAAATCGTAGAACAAATAAACTTTCGAACATTTTTTGAAAAATATGAACAACAATTTGAAATATGAAATAATTTTTTCAATTTTTATTTTTTTGGTCAAATTCTGAAATATTTTTGAAACTTTTGAATTTATGGAAACCAAAAAATAAAAATGAAAAAGGAACAAAAAAAAGAAGATGAATCAAAACAAAAAATGGATGCCCTCGCACGTATGACAAGTTGGGCGGCCCACTCTGTCGCCTCTATGCATTCGGCCGACTACTACTTGCCATCAAGAGCGGCAAATAGGGTTTTCCGTTCCAGGTGGCGATGGCATGCACTGTCATGAGTCGGCCTTTTTCTAGCGTTGGAAAATAGGTCGGCCTATTCATCATATTGTGTTTGCGCCAAGCATGTCGTATGTATCAATAGATATGGCCCCTGCTGCATGCGCTGGCGAGCCATGTTTTGTAGTTTTCCTAGACAAAAAGACCCAAAATCGATGTGCCCTGAGAATTGGTAGACCAGATGTTGTTATTGCATGCCTCAAACAAAAGGTGTTGTTACTGCACCCACCAAAAACAGTCTACCCATGTTCCCGTAAATGGGATTGTCCAGCCCATGCACCTCTTCTACCTCTCATATTTAAAAAGAACATAGTTCTTTTCATTTCCCGTTTCGCTCTTCTCCTTCGTTTGGCCCTCCCTCCCACTTCCTTTTTTCCCATACGTATCTCTCCTACTTGAAGACAACGCAATATTCCTCATTCCTCGTTTCGCTCTCCTCCTTAGTCCGACCTTCCGTCTAACCTCCTTTTTTTGCATGTTATCCTTCCCTCGTTGTGTATGTACATCTATCCATGTAGCATAAAAAAATGGCTAGAGAACTGCCAGTGGAAACCCTATGCACGCACGTTCCCACATGTGTTTTCTCCTTAATAACCTTATATACCAGCACATAACGACCAATGAGGCCCATCTAGCTGTTAAAATGTTTAATAATGATTAGATCATTTCCCATACGTTGCAAGGGGCACGAACAAATCTTAGTATATTAGGCCTGATTTACTTGTTCATGTTAATGTTGTTGTGTAAAAAATGATTTTATTTGGTAGACACTAATTTGATAAGGACTTATTCGCTTATCAAAGAAAACAAAATTTTATTTGGAAAGTCAATAAGAGGTGGGACAGTTGAGGTGGTTTTTAGGAAGAAAAAAAGTAGTGAAAAGGAGAGATGGGGGCAAAAGGTAAAAAAAATAGGAGAGGGAAGGGGAACATACATACATTGGACGAAGGACAAGGAGACTGACATAAAATTACCTAATTCTTAGGTACGAGACACTGGTAGGTTAGTCCATGATTTACCTGCTCAAAAGGATTTTTTTGGTAAACAATAAATGGTAAGCACTCGTTGGCTTACCCAAAAAAGAGTTTTATTTCATAAATCACTAAGATGTGTAGGGAAAAAAATGAAAGCAGGAGAGGGGGGGGGGGTGTGCAAGGTTCAAAAAGGGTGAGCGGAGCATAATTTAGCTTGTTTTCTGATTTTGCTCGGGCTTTTCGTTGTTTTCAGCGGTTTTCTGTTTCTTTCCCATTTTCTTTTGGTTTTTTGCTGGTTTTCAATTACCCTTTTCTTTTCTTTCTCCCTTTTCAAATTCCTTCTTTCTACGATTATCATCTTTTATACTTGTACACTCTGTAAATATGTGATGAATCGTTTTTCAAATACGAGATGAGTATTTTATTTAGATATGCGATTGATATTTTTCAAATACATGAATGAACATTTTTAATATGTGCATTCTTTAAATACATGATGCATTTTTTGAAATATGTGGTGAATATTTTTTAATCATGGGATGAAAAAAATTCAAATACATGGAATTTTTTAATACACGATCAATATTTTGCAAATACGTAACAAACATTTAACAAAACTAATATCTAAATAGTAGGAGGCGCTCCTATTTAGTATATTAAAAATACTAGTTATATGCTCATAAGATGGAGGGAGAAAATTCCACTAGAAAGAGTTGGATACTAGAGCAAAAAATTCAATAAATATAGCACTAAAGTTTTAAAGAAAGAGAACAAAATATGCGATATAATCACTTAGATATGATGAGACCCTATATATAAGCCAAGTTAGGCCATCCTTTGCCCTTTCTAACCATGTTCTATTTGAAGGCCTAGCCTAGTTGAAAATAAAATTATTTCTCTCTTTCTAAATGTTCCAAGTTGTAATTGTGTAGCATTCAAAAAAATCCAGTGAATTTTGGCTTTCACTCTAAACAGCCTCAGGTCGAGAGCACTTCAGACTCCAACGAATATCCATCATGGTCTAAAACATCCATGAAATTTAAAACCTTGTGGCGATTATCAATAAGAAACAGTAGCTTGCAAATAGAGTTACTCCATCTTCATAACGCACGTTGAAGATTTTTTTTTATGGAACAAACGTGAATTTGTAGATAATTTACCGTATTTTGAAAGCCTAGATGCAAAATCCTATAGTTCTCGAATATAAGAACCTTTCTTTATTTAGTATGTGTCACATTAGATAACGACAATTCGACCAAACATTGAGCCTCGATAATGTCATTAAAAGTGATCGTATCGTTAATATTACCTGACGCATGATTCCTATTCTATGGCGGTCGAATGAAATTGTAATCACCTAATAGCAACCATTTTCCATCTACTGCAATATCAAGCCCATATAACCAACTAAAAGAATCATCTCTCACTGCACCATCACATCGGCCATAAATATTTACTATCATCCACTGTTCAGAAGACAGAGAAGTTCTAAATTTTAGAACTTGAGCCCACTGATGAATCATTAACCATAGCAGAAAAAAAACTCTATTCAAAATTATTACTAAACCTCCCGAGCTACCGACCGATGGAACGACGGCAAACTTGTGAAAATGATGCGGGCATAACTTATTTATGTATGAGTGGTCAAAATGATAACGCTCCACCTCCAAAATACGAATGATGGAGCAGCCACAGTTACCGGTTGTAGAGCGCAAAGCAACATACTTATCATCAAAATTCAGACCGTGATTATTCTAGCGTAATATGTTTCAAGAGCTTAAAGAGGAATTCATTAAACTAACCGCAGGAAACAACTAGCCAACACTAGTAGAAAACAGGATTTTGGTTCGAGCCTGGCAAGCCCATTAGTCTCGGTTCAGTCACGAACCGGGACCCATGGGGGCATACGCCCCGGTTCATGTGCCCAGGGGCCTAGCCGGGCCTCGGGAGGCATTTGTCCCAGTTTATGTGGACCCATTTATCTCGGTTCTAGGCACGAATCGGGACCAACGAGCCTCGCTCCTGGCCCACAGTCATTGGTCCCGATTCGTGCCTAGAACCAATACAAAGGGGGGCCTTTAGTCCCGGTTCTTGTCAAAAACCGGGACAAATATATATACCCCCTCGCCGGCGAGCAGAGCAGTCCACACTGCTCTATTTTTTGGCCGGCGAGGGGAGGGCATTTGGGTGCTCTAGCTCACCTCCTATGCACATGAGGTGTTCGATGAAATGCCCGGGCCACGCTAGTTAAGTTTTGTTCTCTCGAAGCTCGACCTCCGAGCTCATTTTTTCTCGAGATTTGTCTAGGTTTAGCGGTCCGTCGCCCCGTCCTCGTCTTCATCACCGTCGATCACCCGCGCCGATCTCGTCGCCGGCACCACCATGGTGAGCCTCTTGTTCTTATCTTTTTTCTGAAAGAAAAAAAATTCTTACTTTAGATAGATACTTGTCTGATTTTCTTACTTTTTACACATATAATTATATATAATGCACGCAGATGAACCGACAATGGATGTACGGTGACAGACACACCTCCGAGTACATTAAGGGCGTGCATGAATTTCTCGAAGTGGCTGAGGCAAACAAGAAGAATGGTTTTATGTATTGTCCATGCCCTAAATGTGGGAATACGATGTCTTACTCTAACCGGAAAATCCTGCACACCCACCTGCTTTACAACGGTTTCATGCCACACTATAATGTTTGGAAAGGCATGGAGAAATAGGGGTTATGATGGAAGACGGCGAAGAAAAAGAGGACGATGACAACTATGTGCCCCCTAAATACGGTGATGCTGCAACGGGGGGAGCTGCTGAAGATCAAGAGGAACCAGACGATGTGCCCGATGATGCTGCAATGGGGGAAGCTGCTGAAGATTAAGAGGAACCAGACGATGTGCCCGATGATGATGATCTCCATCGGGTCATTGTCGATGCAAGGACGCAATGCGAAAGTCAAAAGGAGAAGCTGAAGTTCGATCGCATGTTAGAGGATCACAAAAAAGGGTTGTACCCCAATTACGAAGATGGCAACACAAAGCTCGGTACCGTACTGGAATTGCTGCAGTGGAAGGCAGAGAATGTTGTGCCTGACAAAGGATTTGAGAAGCTACTGAAAATATTGAAGAAGAAACTTCCAAAGAATAACGAATTGCCCGACAGTACGTACGCAGCAAAGAAGGTCGTATGCCCTCTAGGATTGGAGGTGCAGAAGATACATGCATGCCCTAATGACTGCATCCTCTACCGCGGTGCGTACAAGGATTTGAACGCATGCCCGGTATGTGGTGCATTGCGGTATAAGATCAGACGAGATGACCCTGGTGATGTTGACGGCGAGCCCCGCAGGAAGAGGGTTCCTGCGAAGGTGATGTGGTATGCTCCTATAATACCACGGTTGAAACGACTGTTCAGAAACAAAGAGCATGCCAAGTTGATGCGATGGCACAGTGAGGACCGTAAGAAAGACGGGAAGTTAAGAGCACCCACTGACGGGTCACAGCGAAAAAAATCGAGAGAAAGTACTGGGTTGAGTTTGCAGGTGACCCAAGGAACGTATGGTTTGCTTTAAGCACGGATGGCATTAATCCTTTCGGGGAAAAGAGCAGCAATTACATCACCTGGCCCGTGACTCTATGTATGTATAACCTTCCTCCTTGGATATGCATGAAGCGGAAGTTCATTATGATGCCAGTTCTCATCCAAGGCCCTAAGCAACCCGGCAACGACATTGATGTGTACCTAAGGCCATTAGTTGAAGAACTTTTACAGCTATGGAATGGAAACAATGCACGTGCGTGGGATGAGCACAAACAGCGGGAATTTAACCTGCACGCGTTGTTGTTTGTAACCATCAATGATTGGCCCACTCTCAGTAACCTTTCAGGACAGACAAACAAGGGATACCACGCATGCACACACTGTTTAACTGACACCGAAAGTATATACCTGAACAAATGCAGGAATAATGTGTACCTGGGCCATCGTCGATTTCTTCCGACCAACCATCAATGTCTAAACAAAGGCAAGCATTTCAAAGGCGAGGCAGATCACCGGAAGAAGCCCGCCATGCGTACCGGTGATCACGTACTTGCTATGGTCAATGATTTACACGTAATCTTTGGAAAGGGTCCCGACGGACTAGCTGTTCTGAATGACGCTGAGGGACGCGCACCCATGTGGAAGAAGAAATCTATATTTTGGGACCTACCCTACTGGAAAGACCTAGAGGTCCGCTCTTCGATCGATGTGATGCACGTGACGAAGAACCTTTGCGTGAACCTGCTAGGCTTCTTGGGCGTGTATGGAAAGACAAAAGATACAGCTGAGGCACGGGAGGACCTGCAACGTTTGCACGAAAAAGACGGCATGTCTCCAAAGCAGTATGAAGATCCTGCCAGCTATGCTCTTACCAAAGAAGAGAAGGAAATCTTTGAATGCCTGCTTAGTATGAAGGTCCCGACCGGCTTCTCGTCGAATATAAAGGAAATAATAAATATGCCAGAGAAAAGGTTCAAGAACCTAAAGTCTCATGACTTTTGTAGCGACTAGACCTCAAACAATCCAATCTCTGTGCTCAGGTGTCATCCCTGGATCAGTAATGCTGACACCACACAGTACTTGAAGGATTTATAACAGAGTAGCAATCACACACTTATTACATCGAGTGTCTGAAAAGAGAACTTATTACAATAAGTATGGCTTAAGGCCATCTAATAACGATAACAGCGGAAGGCTTGGAAGATAAGTGAGTCCATCAACTCCAGCGGTATCACTGAGTATAGAACCACGACCTAAAGGCACCTTAATCGTCGTCTGAGAAGTCTACAACATTAACGTTGCAACCCGAAACGGGTCAGCACATGGAATATGCTGGTAATGTAACACATAGAGAGTAATGGAAGAATAAGGATATACTACATACATATTTGGCTGGTGGAAATCTCTATGGTTACAGTTTTCCGTAAAGCCAATTTTTCCCTACTTCAAAGGAATAAATTTTATTTATAGTTGTTAAACATTGAGAATGGTTAACAGCATTCTCAATCCCAATTAAGCATCATTATTAAACAAAACCCGACAAATTAATTTTAAAGTAACATGATGAGATTCACATGATAATCCAGGTACTAGATACTCAAGATGTCCATAACCGGGGACACGGCTAACCATGATTAGTTTATACACTCTACAGAGATTTGCGCACTTTTCCCCACAAGACTCGATCTCCTCCATTGGATTTCTTGCACTGCATGGTGTTTGAGAAATGGATGACCGAGACATAGTCTTTCAGAAGCGCTAGTACCTTACGATGGGTAGACCGTACCACCTACATCCCCTACATCTGCTAGTCTACCACTGTAAGTGTTTGCACGACTTAGTCAACTATGCTAGAGCCCATAGTAGCTTGTGGCTACACACGGAAGTTTCTATCATGAATAATCTCATGATCCCTTTGAGCCTGGATGGCGGTCCAAAAGAAAACAGGCAACCGCTGGAATACCCAGGTGCCTCAATCCACCCAGATGTGTATTTAAGTTGCCACCTTAGATAAACCATTAATTTAATAATCTCACATCTGTCATGGATACACTCACCCAATCCACGTCTACTAGCATAGCATAGCATAATAAGCAACGTAGAAGTAACTTCCAAAGGTTTGATAATAAACAGGTAATAGGTTCTACCTCAACTACTCCCCAAACCCACAATTTAATTAGGTCCTAATCATGTAATGTGTGAGGATTGATCTAATGTAATAAAAACTGGGTAGTAGGAGGTATGATCAAAGTGTTACTTGCCTTGCTGATGATCCACAAAACCTAGCGATTCGAAGTAGCAAGCGGCGCACTCCGGGTACTCTATCGCAAACAAACAAGCATACAATAAGTACTCATCTAATGTACAGGTAAAAATCAAATAAGAGATCTAACCAGAAAGTTCAACTTAAGAACTCCGGTTGGCAAAAAGAATCAAATCGAACGAAGCAACGAAAGACAAACGGCAAAAAACAAGCTTCATTTACTATTCTGGATCTAAGGCAATTTTTTACAGTGGCAAAAACTTGTTTGAGTTGGTTAAACGGAAAGAGAGTTTCGAGACGAAACTCCAGGCGCTTGAATCGCCTGATTCCGACAACCGAGCGAAAAGTTAAACTAAAACAAAAATCGGATCAGAAATCGCGATCAGAAAAATCGCGGATTTAATCCGAGAAAAAGAAAACGACGAACAGGTTAACGAACGAACGTTCGTTAACTGGATCTAAACGAAGAACGCGTTCGTTAAAACGAACGAACGGGCGAACGCTCGCTAAATAAATAAACTGGAAAAACTGATCTATTTAAAAAATGAACTAAAAAAACCGAACGAACCGACAGAAAACCGATCGGTTTTTAAAAAAACCGGCGGCGAGATCTACCTCCGGCGGCGGCGGCAGGCAGTGGCGGAGGGCTAGGGGCGGCTAGGGTTTCAGTGGGGGTGGCGGCTGGGCCTCCCGGCTATTTAAAGCCGACCGGGCCGGGTGTCCAGGTCGGACACGGTCCGGTAAGTCGGTTGCACGTTTTTTTAAATAGTTACGCTCAGAAAAAAATAAAAGGAATACTAAACGGACTCCATAAATTCTGAAATAAATTTTCTCCGGCTTCTAAAATCAAGCCGCACAGGATGAACATTTATTTGGGGCCTAAATGCAATTTTGAGAAACGCGCATTTTTCCTAAATTCAAATAAAATAGCAAATAAAACCAAAATAAAATCTTATTTGATTTTTTTATTAAATCCTCAATATTTCTTTATTTTTGGGAAAGTCATTTTATTACCTCTCTCATATTTTGATAATACAAATAATTGAAGATAAAATAAATAAAATCAATTGATCCTATTTTCAAAATTTGAGAAACTAAAATATGAAAATAACGAAATCCCCAACTCTCTCCGAGGGTCCTTGAGTTGCGTAGAATCTTATAGGATCGACAAAAATACAATAAAATTTGATATGCAATGATGATCTAGTGTATAACATTCCAAAATGATAATTTGGGATGTTACAACTTTCACGTGATTATGACGCAACTGCTTTCGGTTGCATTGAGGGGGCTTCTACCGGAAAACTTCCGATTAGCCATTATGAAGCTATGTGCATTCCTCAATGCAATCTCTTAGAAGGTGATCGATCCAGAAATCATACCAAGGCTAAGGAGTGATGTGGCGCGGTGTCTTGTCAGTTTCGAGTTGGTGTTCCCACCATCCTTCTTCAATATCATGACGCACGTCCTAGTTCATCTAGTTGACGAGATTGTCATTCTGGGCCTCGTATTTCTACACAATATGTACCCCATTTGAGAGGTTCATGGGAGTCCTAAAGAAATATGTCCGTAACTGCGCTAGGCCAGAAGGAAGCCTCTCCATGGGCCATCAAACAGAGGATGTCATTGGGTTTTGTGTTGACTTCATTCCTGGCCTTAAGAAGATAGGTCTCCCTAAATCGCGGTATGAGGGGAGACTGACTGGAAAAGGCACGCTTGGAGGGGACTCAATAATATGCAGGGACGGGCATTCTTGGTCTCAAGCACACTACACGTCCTAGTTCTACAAAACGCTTGGAGGGGAACACAAGAACAGTGTGCGCTCCAAACACCCGGAGTAGTGCGACGACTGGATTACATGTGAACACATCAGTACTTTCAGCAGTTGGTTGGAAACACGTCTCAGAGGTGACAACACTGTTTGTGATGAGTTGTACTCGTTGTCGAGGGAACCATCTTCGACTATATTGACTTACAAAGGATACGAGATAAATGGGAATATATTTTACATGATCGCGCAAGATCAAAAGAGTACCAACCAAAACAGTGGTGTCCTCTTTGATGCAGCAACCGAGAGGGGAAATGACACATATTATGGTTACACAGTGGACATATGGGAACTTGACTACGGACATGATTTTAAGGTCCCTTTGTTTAAGTGCAAATGGGTCAATCTGTCAGGAGGTGGGGTACAGGTAGACCCACAGTACGGAATGAAAACAGTGGATCTGAACAATCTTGGGTACACTGACGAACCGCTCGTCCTAGCCAATGATGTGACACAGGTTATCTATGTGAAGGACATATCTACCAAACCGAGAAAAAAAGATAAGGAAGCGAATACATCATACGATGAGCCAAAGTGCCACATAGTTTTTTCAGGAAAGAGGGACATCGTGGGACTGAAGGGCACGATAGACATGTCCGAAGATTATGAAAATTTTCATGAAATTCCTCCCTTCAATGTCAAGGCTGACCCAAGCATCCTAATAAACGATGAAGATTATCCATGGTTACGGCGCAATAAGTAAACGACACAAGCGAAGAAAAAGTGAAGACTTTCTCTCCACAACTATTATGATGATACCATGCCAACTTTCAACCTTTTCATAGTTCATTTGAAATGCATGTTGTAACAAACAAGTTTCCGTATGAAATCCTGATACTTCGAAAGAGATTGTCCGTTTTGTACACGAAGTGCATCCAGTTTTTGCCGTAACCCTCTCAACTTTCTTGCACATGCTATGTGGATGAAATGATGATACCATGCCAACTTTTAACCTTTTCATAGTTCATTTGAAATGCTTTTCAATTTCAGGGTCTTATAGCTCAAAATAACCAGTAAATGCATGAAAAATAACAAATGAAGTCAGAAAGGGTTGAAAATTGATGATGTGGCTTTGAATGGTGCATTTTGAACACACAAAAAGTCAGGAGTTCACAGAATTTTCATAAAGAACTTTTTTGTTACAAACTTTAATAGCAAAAACAATTATCATAAAATAAATTAAATAAGTAATTAGAAACAAATAATATAAACTTTAATAAAATATATAAGTAGAAACAAAATAATGTAAAATAAAATAAACTTTAATAACATAAATAAATTTACGAAACTAAAATTATCAAAGTATTTTCTGTTCAAAACATTATAAGCAACCTCTAGTATTTTTGAAACTAAAATTACATATAAAATTGATGCAACTAAAATTATCAAAGTATTTTCTGTTCAAAATCATTAAAAGCAAAAAGAATTTTCATAAAGAACTTTTTTTGTTAGAAACTTAATAGCAAAAAGAATTATCATAAAGTAATATAAGTAAGTAATTAGAAACAAAATAAAATAAAATAAATAAGTTTTTTGTTGTAAGTAGAAACAAAACAAAATAAATAAAGCAAAAGGAAAACAAAAAAGGGAAAAAATAAAAAATGTGCCACCTACTGGGCCTCCACGGCCTGAATACGACTAGAAACCCATCCATGGGCCATGATTCAGGCCCGCAGAAGGCCTAGTAGGCCCATCAGGCATACCAGTGACAATTAGGCCCGAAAGCCTGCAATGGAGAGGAGCTCGAGAGGGGTGCGGCAGTGGGGCTTATAAACCACTGCGCCCCTCTCAGCTAGCGAGGTGGGACTAAACATTTAGGCATGGGCAGCACGAGGCCTTTGGTCCCGGTTGGTGCCACCAATCGAGACTAAAGGGGGGCATTGGAACTGGTTTGTGGCACCAACCGGTACGAATACCCCCCTTTGGTACCGGTTGGTGCCACCAACCGGAACCAAAGGCCGTCGTTTCCCGCCCTTTGGGCTGCCGAAAACTGGCCTTTGGTCCCGGTTCGTGGCACCAACCGGTACTAAAAGGGGCATTGGTCCCGGTTGTTGCGACGAACCGGAACCAATGCTCTGGGTATATAAGCTGGAC